>NW_028244670.1:0-30000 GCF_964263255.1 Lissotriton vulgaris
AGTCGAACGTTGAAAAAATGGTCAATATTGATGACATTTTAACATTTAATCTTTTGACTTTAAATGACGGTTGGATGTGAGTTATTAATTTTTCAACTAAAATAAGTGTGTTTAAAGTCATTTCTGTGCCTGAAATTGGTCAAAATTGAAGATTTTGAGTAAGCAAAACTCTGTAAAAATGGCAATTTTGGTCACTGTGAGGGTTTAAAAAGTGGTTATTCAACAGGAGGCCCGATCCAAATGACATTTTGAATCATTTTTGGTAGAGTCCAAAAAATCCATTTTCTGATGAAAAACGATGACCCCGGACCAGTCGAACGTTGAAAAAATGGTCAATATTGATGAAATTTTAACATTTAATCTTTTGACTTTAAATGACGGTTGGATGTGAGTTATTACTTTTTCAACTAAAATAAGTGTGTTTAAAGTCAGTTCTGTGCCTGAAATTGGTCAAAATTGAAGATTTTGAGTAAGCAAAACTCTGTAAAAATGACAATTTTGGTCACTGTGAGGGTTTAAAAAGTGGTTATTCAACATGAGGCCCGATCCAAATGACATTTTGAATCATTTTTGGAAGAGTCCAAAAAATCCATTTTCTGATGAAAAACGATGACCCCGGACCAGTCGAACATTGAAAAAATGATCAATATTGATGAAATTTTAACATTTAATCTTTTGACTTAAATGACGATTGGATGTGAGTTATTACTTTTTCAACTAAAATAAGTGTGTTTAAAGTCATTTCTGTGCCTGAAATTGGTCAAAATTGAAGATTTTGAGTAAGCAAAACTCTGTAAAAATGGCAATTTTGGTCACTGTGAGGGTTTAAAAAGTGGTTATTCAACATGAGGCCCAATCCAAATGACATTTTGAATCATTTTTGGTAGAGTCCAAAAAATCAATTTTCTGATGAAAAACGATGACCCCGGACCAGTCGAACGTTGAAAAAATGGTCAATATTGATGAAATTTTAACATTTAATCTTTTGACTTTAAATGACGGTTGGATGTGAGTTATTACTTTTTCAACTAAAATAAGTGTGTTTAAAGTCATTTCTGTGCCTGAAATTGGTCAAAATTGAAGATTTTGAGTAAGCAAAACTCTTTAAAAATGGCAATTTTGGTCACTGTGTGGGTTTAAAAAGTGGTTATTCAACATGAGGCCCGATCCAAATGACATTTTGAATCATTTTTGGTAGAGTCCAAAAAATCAATTTTCTGATGAAAAACGATGACCAGTCGAACGTTGAAAAAATGGTCAATATTGATGAAATTTTAACATTTAATCTTTTGACTTTAAATGACGGTTGGATGTGAGTTATTAATTTTTCAACTAAAATAAGTGTGTTTAAAGTCATTTCTGTGCCTGAAATTGGTCAAAATTGAAGATTTTGAGTAAGCAAAACTCTGTAAAAATGGCAATTTTGGTCACTGTGAGGGTTTAAAAAGTGGTTATTCAACATGAGGCCCGATCCAAATGACATTTTGAATCAGTTTTGGAAGAGTCCAAAAAATCAATTTTCTGATAAAAAACGATGACCCCGGACCAGTCGAACGTTGAAAAAATGGTCAATATTGATGAAATTTTAACATTTAATCTTTTGACTTTAAATGACGGTTGGATGTGAGTTATTACTTTTTCAACTAAAATAAGTGTGTTTAAAGTCAGTTCTGTGCCTGAAATTGGTCAAAATTGAAGATTTTGAGTAAGCAAAACTCTGTAAAAATGACAATTTTGGTCACTGTGAGGGTTTAAAAAGTGGTTATTCAACATGAGGCCCGATCCAAATGACATTTTGAATCATTTTTGGAAGAGTCCAAAAAATCCATTTTCTGATGAAAAACGATGACCCCGGACCAGTCGAACATTGAAAAATTGATCAATATTGATGAAATTTTAACATTTAATCTTTTGACTTAAATGACGATTGGATGTGAGTTATTACTTTTTCAACTAAAATAAGTGTGTTTAAAGTCATTTCTGTGCCTGAAATTGGTCAAAATTGAAGATTTTGAGTAAGCAAAACTCTGTAAAATGGCAATTTTGGTTACTGTGAGGGTTTAAAAAGTGGTTATTCAACATGAGGCCCGATCCAAATGACATTTTGAATCATTTTTGGTAGAGTCCAAAAAATCAATTTTCTGATGAAAAACGATGACCCCGGACCAGTCGAACGTTGAAAAAATGGTCAATATTGATGAAATTTTAACATTTAATCTTTTGACTTTAAATGACGGTTGGATGTGAGTTATTACTTTTTCAACTAAAATAAGTGTGTTTAAAGTCATTTCTGTGCCTGAAATTGGTCAAAATTGAAGATTTTGAGTAAGCAAAACTCTTTAAAAATGGCAATTTTGGTCACTGTGAGGGTTTAAAAAGTGGTTATTCAACATGAGGCCCGATCCAAATGACATTTTGAATCATTTTTGGTAGAGTCCAAAAAATCAATTTTCTGATGAAAAACGATGACCAGTCGAACGTTGAAAAAATGGTCAATATTGATGAAATTTTAACATTTAATCTTTTGACTTTAAATGACGGTTGGATGTGAGTTATTACTTTTTCAACTAAAATAAGTGTGTTTAAAGTCATTTCTGTGCCTGAAATTGGTCAAAATTGAAGATTTTGAGTAAGCAAAACTCTGTAAAAATGGCAATTTTGGTCACTGTGAGGGTTTAAAAAGTGGTTATTCAACATGAGGCCCGATCCAAATGACATTTTGATCATTTTTGGTAGAGTCCAAAAAATCAATTTTCTGATGAAAAACGATGACCCCGGACCAGTCGAACGTTGAAAAAATGGTCAATATTGATGAAATTTTAACATTTAATCTTTTGACTTTAAATGACGGTTGGATGTGAGTTATTACTTTTTCAACTAAAATAAGTGTGTTTAAAGTCATTTCTGTGCCTGAAATTGGTCAAAATTGAAGATTTTGAGTAAGCAAAACTCTGTAAAAATGGCAATTTTGGTCACTGTGAGGGTTTAAAAAGTGGTTATTCAACATGAGGCCCGATCCAAATGACATTTTGAATCATTTTTGGTAGAGTCCAAAAAATCAATTTTCTGATGAAAAACGATGACCCCGGACCAGTCGAACGTTGAAAAAATGGTCAATATTGATGAAATTTTAACATTTAATCTTTTGACTTTAAATGATGGTTGGATGTGAGTTATTACTTTTTCAACTAAAATAAGTGTGTTTAAAGTCATTTCTGTGCCTGAAATTGGTCGAAATTGAAGATTTTGAGTAAGCAAAACTCTGTAAAAATGGCAATTTTGGTCACTGTGAGGGTTTAAAAAGTGGTTATTCAACATGAGGCCCGATCCAAATGACATTTTGAATCAGTTTTGGAAGAGTCCAAAAAATCCATTTTCTGATGAAAAACGATGACCCCGGACCAGTCGAACGTTGAAAAAATGGTCAATATTGATGAAATTTTAACATTTAATCTTTTGACTTTAAATGACGGTTGGATGTGAGTTATTACTTTTTCAACTAAAATAAGTGTGTTTAAAGTCATTTCTGTGCCTGAAATTGGTCAAAATTGAAGATTTTGAGTAAGCAAAACTCTGTAAAAATGGCAATTTTGGTCACTGTGAGGGTTTAAAAAGTGGTTATTCAACATGAGGCCCGATCCAAATGACATTTTGATTCATTTTTGGAAGAGTCAAAAAAATATATTTTCTTCTGATGAAAAACGATGACCCCGGACCAGTCGAACATTGAAAAAATGGTCAATATTGATGAAATTTTAACATTTAATCTTTTGACTTTAAATGACGGTTGGATGTGAGTTATTACTTTTTCAACTAAAATAAGTGTGTTTAAAGTCATTTCTGTGCCTGAAATTGGTCAAAATTGAAGATTTTGAGTAAGCAAAACTCTGTAAAAATGGCAATTTTGGTCACTGTGAGGGTTTAAAAAGTGGTTATTCAACATGAGGCCCGATCCAAATGACATTTTGAATCATTTTTGGTAGAGTGCAAAAAATCAATTTTCTGATGAAAAACAATGACCCCGGACCAGTCGAACATTGAAAAAATGGTCAATATTGATGAAATTTTAACATTTAATCTTTTGACTTTAAATGACGGTTGGATGTGATTTATTACTTTTTCAACTAAAATAAGTGTGTTTAAAGTCATTTCTGTGCCTGAAATTGGTCAAAATTGAAGATTTTGAGTAAGCAAAACTCTGTAAAAATGGCAATTTTGGTCACTGTGAGGGTTTAAAAAGTGGTTATTCAACATGAGGCCCGATCCAAATGACATTTTGAATCATTTTTGGTAGAGTGCAAAAAATCAATTTTCTGATGAAAAACGATGACCCCGGACCAGTCGAACGTTGAAAAAATGGTCAATATTGATGAAATTTTAACATTTAATCTTTTGACTTTAAATGACGGTTGGATGTGAGTTATTACTTTTTCAACTAAAATAAGTGTGTTTAAAGTCATTTCTGTGCCTGAAATTGGTCAAAATTGAAGATTTTGAGTAAGCAAAACTCTGTAAAAATGGCAATTTTGGTCACTGTGAGGGTTTAAAAAGTGGTTATTCAACATGAGGCCCGATCCAAATGACATTTTGAATCAGTTTTGGAAGAGTCCAAAAAATCCATTTTCTGATGAAAAACGATGACCCCGGACCAGTCGAACGTTGAAAAAATGGTCAATATTGATGAAATTTTAACATTTAATCTTTTGACTTTAAATGACGGTTGGATGTGAGTTATTACTTTTTCAACTAAAATAAGTGTGTTTAAAGTCATTTCTGTGCCTGAAATTGGTCAAAATTGAAGATTTTGAGTAAGCAAAACTCTGTAAAAATGGCAATTTTGGTCACTGTGAGGGTTTAAAAAGTGGTTATTCAACATGAGGCCCGATCCAAATGACATTTTGAATCATTTTTGGTAGAGTCCAAAAAATCAATTTTCTGATGAAAAACGATAACCCCGGACCAGTCGAACGTTGAAAAAATGGTCAATATTGATGAAATTTTAACATTTAATCTTTTGACTTTAAATGACGGTTGGATGTGAGTTATTACTTTTTCAACTAAAATAAGTGTGTTTAAAGTCATTTCTGTGCCTGAAATTGGTCAAAATTGAAGATTTTGAGTAAGCAAAACTCTGTAAAAATGGCAATTTTGGTCACTGTGAGGGTTTAAAAAGTGGTTATTCAACATGAGGCCCGATCCAAATGACATTTTGAATCATTTTTGGTAGAGTCCAAAAAATCAATTTTCTGATGAAAAACGATGACCCTGGACCAGTCGAACGTTGAAAAAATGGTCAATATTGATGACATTTTAACATTTAATCTTTTGACTTTAAATGATGGTTGGATGTGAGTTATTACTTTTTCAACTAAAATAAGTGTGTTTAAAGTCATTTCTGTGCCTGAAATTGATCAAAATTGAAGATTTTGAGTAAGCAAAACTCTGTAAAAATGGCAATTTTGGTCACTGTGAGGGTTTAAAAAGTGGTTATTCAACATGAGGCCCGATCCAAATGACATTTTGAATCACTTTTGGTGGAGTCCAAAAAATCAATTTTCTGATGAAAAACGATGACCCCGGACCAGTCGAACGTTGAAAAAATGGTCAATATTGATGAAATTTTAACATTTAATCTTTTGACTTTAAATGACGGTTGGATGTGAGTTATTTCTTTTTCAACTAAAATAAGTGTGTTTAAAGTCATTTCTGTGCCTGAAATTGGTCAAAATTGAAGATTTTGAGTAAGCAAAACTCTGTAAAAATGGCAATTTTGGTCACTGTGAGGGTTTAAAAAGTGGTTATTCAACATGAGGCCTGATCCAAATGACATTTTGAATCAGTTTTGGAAGAGTCCAAAAAATCAATTTTCTGATAAAAAACGATGACCCCGGACCAGTCGAACATTGAAAAAATGATCAATATTGATGAAATTTTAACATTTAATCTTTTGACTTTAAATGACGATTGGATGTGAGTTATTTCTTTTTCAACTAAAATAAGTGTGTTTAAAGTCATTTCTGTGCCTGAAATTGGTAAAAATTGAAGATTTTGAGTAAGCAAAACTCTGTAAAAATGGCAATTTTGGTCACTGTGAGGGTTTAAAAAGTGGTTATTCAACATGAGGCCCGATCCAAATGACATTTTGAATCATTTTTGGTAGAGTCCAAAAAATCAATTTTCTGATGAAAAACGATGACCCCGGACCAGTCGAACGTTGAAAAAATGGTCAATATTGATGACATTTTAACATTTAATCTTTTGACTTTAAATGACGGTTGGATGTGAGTTATTAATTTTTCAACTAAAATAAGTGTGTTTAAAGTCATTTCTGTGCCTGAAATTGGTCAAAATTGAAGATTTTGAGTAAGCAAAACTCTGTAAAAATGGCAATTTTGGTCACTGTGAGGGTTTAAAAAGTGGTTATTCAACATGAGGCCCGATCCAAATGACATTTTGAATCAGTTTTGGAAGAGTCCAAAAAATCAATTTTCTGATAAAAAACGATGACCCCGGACCAGTCGAACGTTGAAAAAATGGTCAATATTGATGAAATTTTAACATTTAATCTTTTGACTTTAAATGACGGTTGGATGTGAGTTATTACTTTTTCAACTAAAATAAGTGTGTTTAAAGTCATTTCTGTGCCTGAAATTGGTCAAAATTGAAGATTTTGAGTAAGCAAAACTCTGTAAAAATGGCAATTTTGGTCACTGTGAGGGTTTAAAAAGTGGTTATTCAACAGGAGGCCCGATCCAAATGACATTTTGAATCATTTTTGGTAGAGTCCAAAAAAACCATTTTCTGATGAAAAACGATGACCCCGGACCAGTCGAACGTTGAAAAAATGGTCAATATTGATGAAATTTTAACATTTAATCTTTTGACTTTAAATGACGGTTGGTTGTGAGTTATTACTTTTTCAACTAAAATAAGTGTGTTTAAAGTCAGTTCTGTGCCTGAAATTGGTCAAAATTGAAGATTTTGAGTAAGCAAAACTCTGTAAAAATGACAATTTTGGTCACTGTGAGGGTTTAAAAAGTGGTTATTCAACATGAGGCCCGATCCAAATGACATTTTGAATCATTTTTGGAAGAGTCCAAAAAATCCATTTTCTGATGAAAAACGATGACCCCGGACCAGTCGAACATTGAAAAAATGATCAATATTGATGAAATTTTAACATTTAATCTTTTGACTTAAATGACGATTGGATGTGAGTTATTACTTTTTCAACTAAAATAAGTGTGTTAAAGTCATTTCTGTGCCTGAAGTTGGTCAAAATTGAAGATTTTGAGTAAGCAAAACTCTGTAAAAATGGCAATTTTGGTCACTGTGAGGGTTTAAAAAGTGGTTATTCAACATGAGGCCCGATCCAAATGACATTTTGAATCATTTTTGGTAGAGTCCAAAAAATCAATTTTCTGATGAAAAACGATGACCCCGGACCAGTCGAACGTTGAAAAAATGGTCAATATTGATGAAATTTTAACATTTAATCTTTTGACTTTAAATGACGGTTGGATGTGAGTTATTACTTTTTCAACTAAAATAAGTGTGTTTAAAGTCATTTCTGTGCCTGAAATTGGTCAAAATTGAAGATTTTGAGTAAGCAAAACTCTTTAAAAATGGCAATTTTGGTCACTGTGAGGGTTTAAAAAGTGGTTATTCAACATGAGGCCCGATCCAAATGACATTTTGAATCATTTTTGGTAGAGTCCAAAAAATCAATTTTCTGATGAAAAACGATGACCAGTCGAACGTTGAAAAAATGGTCAATATTGATGAAATTTTAACATTTAATCTTTTGACTTTAAATGACGGTTGGATGTGAGTTATTAATTTTTCAACTAAAATAAGTGTGTTTAAAGTCATTTCTGTGCCTGAAATTGGTCAAAATTGAAGATTTTGAGTAAGCAAAACTCTGTAAAAATGGCAATTTTGGTCACTGTGAGGGTTTAAAAAGTGGTTATTCAACATGAGGCCTGATCCAAATGACATTTTGAATCAGTTTTGGAAGAGTCCAAAAAATCAATTTTCTGATGAAAAACGATGACCCCGGACCAGTCGAACATTGAAAAAATGATCAATATTGATGAAATTTTAACATTTAATCTTTTGACTTAAATGACGATTGGATGTGAGTTATTACTTTTTCAACTAAAATAAGTGTGTTTAAAGTCATTTCTGTGCCTGAAATTGGTCAAAATTGAAGATTTTGAGTAAGCAAAACTCTGTAAAAATGGCAATTTTGGTCACTGTAAGGGTTTAAAAAGTGGTTATTCAACATGAGGCCTGATCCAAATGACATTTTGAATCAGTTTTGGAAGAGTCCAAAAAATCAATTTTCTGATAAAAAACGATGACCCCGGACCAGTCGAACATTGAAAAAATGATCAATATTGATGAAATTTTAACATTTAATCTTTTGACTTTAAATGACGATTGGATGTGAGTTATTTCTTTTTCAACTAAAATAAGTGTGTTTAAAGTCATTTCTGTGCCTGAAATTGGTAAAAATTGAAGATTTTGAGTAAGCAAAACTCTGTAAAAATGGCAATTTTGGTCACTGTGAGGGTTTAAAAAGTGGTTATTCAACATGAGGCCCGATCCAAATGACATTTTGAATCATTTTTGGTAGAGTCCAAAAAATCAATTTTCTGATGAAAAACGATGACCCCGGACCAGTCGAACGTTGAAAAAATGGTCAATATTGATGACATTTTAACATTTAATCTTTTGACTTTAAATGACGGTTGGATGTGAGTTATTAATTTTTCAACTAAAATAAGTGTGTTTAAAGTCATTTCTGTGCCTGAAATTGGTCAAAATTGAAGATTTTGAGTAAGCAAAACTCTGTAAAAATGGCAATTTTGGTCACTGTGAGGGTTTAAAAAGTGGTTATTCAACATGAGGCCCGATCCAAATGACATTTTGAATCAGTTTTGGAAGAGTCCAAAAAATCAATTTTCTGATAAAAAACGATGACCCCGGACCAGTCGAACGTTGAAAAAATGGTCAATATTGATGAAATTTTAACATTTAATCTTTTGACTTTAAATGACGGTTGGATGTGAGTTATTACTTTGTCAACTAAAATAAGTGTGTTTAAAGTCATTTCTGTGCCTGAAATTGGTCAAAATTGAAGATTTTGAGTAAGCAAAACTCTGTAAAAATGGCAATTTTGGTCACTGTGAGGGTTTAAAAAGTGGTTATTCAACAGGAGGCCCGATCCAAATGACATTTTGAATCATTTTTGGTAGAGTCCAAAAAACCCATTTTCTGATGAAAAACGATGACCCCGGACCAGTCGAACGTTGAAAAAATGGTCAATATTGATGAAATTTTAACATTTAATCTTTTGACTTTAAATGACGGTTGGATGTGAGTTATTACTTTTTCAACTAAAATAAGTGTGTTTAAAGTCATTTCTGTGCCTGAAATTGGTCAAAATTGAAGATTTTGAGTAAGCAAAACTCTTTAAAAATGGCAATTTTGGTCACTGTGAGGGTTTAAAAAGTGGTTATTCAACATGAGGCCCGATCCAAATGACATTTTGAATCATTTTTGGTAGAGTCCAAAAAATCAATTTTCTGATGAAAAACGATGACCAGTCGAACGTTGAAAAAATGGTCAATATTGATGAAATTTTAACATTTAATCTTTTGACTTTAAATGACGGTTGGATGTGAGTTATATGGCCGAGATACCCGCCACCCCCTCTCAACACAATCCCCAAAGGAGGGAAACCGGAAACCGTTCTTGAGTTTTTGGAAGTGGGATGGAGTGACCATCCCGGCCGTATTTATTAAAACAAAAATTAAAACATTAAACGTTTTATGTTATGTACAATTTCATTACCATATTGCGATTTTTGGCTAACCTTAACAGATTCTCTAATACAGAGGTTCTCCTAGCCGAACTAGCATCCTACAAAACATTTCTTGACATATTGAAATTGTACAACCTAACGTTTAAGGGCCAACGGCAAGGTCATAACCGGTGTCAAGATCCCTAACCAGACTTACCCCTCCCACTTGGGCTGGGCGACAGCACGGAGGCGTACCTCAAGTGCAACTATTACCAATTTCCCTTGACTTGACGGGGGCACCTAAAGACTCGACGCCAGTTAAAGGTCGTTCGCATACTCGTGTGAGGTATCTAGAAGGTACCGTAGACCTTATCCCAACCCCACACAACTTACCGCATCTGCCGTCGCAGATGTCACTGGCCCCGGGAAATTCCCCAGGAGGGGGCTGTAACCCCTCCTACAAAGGAAGGGGCCTTGACCGCCTTTCCTTTACTTCCGGCGACCCATCCTTAGAAGGGACCGCCTCCCCATTGAGGGGCCAATGGCCACCTCTCCCGAGCGCTCCCATCCGTGTTGGGTGACGCCCACTCATAGGGATCTACTAATTAGTGCTCACCGATCATGACCTTACCGCCACAGGCCCGGATAGTTGACCGGCTATCCGGGCCCCCCACAAAACTCCTAGCTAAAGGTCATGTTTCAACGTTTTTAACCATGCTAAGAAGTCTCCTATGAGTAACTCATTTCCCACCCGAGACAAATGCACACCATCCCCTAGATACATACTGTCATCATTAATACAACCGTGCGAGATAAAATGCAATGTCCTGGAACGAAACAACCTACTCACTTTGTTATTAAGTTTTCTAACAGAATGGTTCAAAGCAGGAATCGAAACAGCCCCCCGCCACACTTTTCGTGGGATCATATGAGACCACGCAATTATGCACCCCGGAACTTTCCTCGCCAACCAACTTACAGTGGAAAGCATTGCCTCCAGGAGAAGTCGTCTACCGGTGGTGACCAAATCATTGCCCCCTAAATGTACTATGACTATAGACGGCGGTGACCTCGTCCGCCCTAACAAACCCTCAAAGAATGCCTGAAACTGGTCAATACAGAGACCGCCCCTTCCGTAGAAGGACATTCTGTACCCGTATTCCCCAGCTACGTGAATCATGTCACCTGCTTCGAATACGTCTGCGGCACGCCTCACGTATGAGTGGCCCACGACCCACACCTCCTTTCTCACAGCCGGTGATGTCTGACCGCTGGCCTGGTGTTGGGTCGACTGCATAGTCCGCCCCGCCTCGAAGGCTTGCGTAACTGAAAACCAAACAAAAGACAAGAAGCGTGAGTACATTATTACAGCTTCACAACATGTGCAACCGCACATACCTCTTATAACAATTGGAGGACCAACGCCCCACTCGTTTTACTTGTTCCACATTAAGACCCCTGGCTTCAGTGGCAGCCCCTATCCGAAAGGAATGGGTCCCAAACTCACCCGGGTCCAAGCCCGCTGCGGTAATTGACATCGCGAGCACCCGCTGAAACTGAAACTTCGTCAGTGGGGTGGCGTCCGCGTGCCTCAACAATGTCCCTCCCCATGATGCCACCCTTCGTGCTAGGTAATCTTCTAAACACTTCACCGGACACATGGAGGACCCTGGAATCCTGCGAATGACTATGCAGTCTCCCACCCCACCTTGATCGGTTTTTGACTTGACAAAGGATACAGTCATCGTCTCACCCCTGATCTGAACGTGTTCCCGGCACAAACCCCCCACCACATCCTGTTTGTTCCTTGCCACCAGCTCACTTATCCTCATCGCCCCGTGAAATGCAAGCGTAAAAGCAGCTCGGAACAAACAGGCCTCGAACTGAGACGAGCATGTGGCGTGGAGTGTGGCCAGCAACTGGGCCAACCTATCCAGACCTATCGGGCGCCTCTCATCTACTCTGCGACCCTCAAGGCGTTGCCACCCACGTAGCGCTTTCTGTACCACGAAAGACGCTGTCGGGTCCTGGATATTATGGGCCCTGGCAACAAAGGAAATGGCAGCACGATGCCTCTGGGCTGTAGCCACCGACTTCCCAGCCCTACGCAAGGACATCAGAAAATGTACTACCCAATCCTCGTGCCCCCAAAGCCCCCCTCTCTCAGTCCCCAAAAAGGCTAAATAGGCCCGAAACGCCCCTTCGTATGCCTTCCTCGTTCTTGGTGCTAGACTCTCTCCCACGAGGTAACGAAGTTCGGGGCACCGAGAGACCAGAGAGCTTCGGGAAAGGGTGCCGGCTCTGGGTCCGCCGAGGGAAGGAAACCCGAGAAAGCCTGTATTTGAAAACGAGACAGTGCATCAGCCGCCTGATTCATCACCCCTGGGACATGTTTCGCTCTGAATACCACGTTCAGTTGCATACATAGTAAGACAATTTCTTTAAGCAGCCTTAAAATCATTTTACAACGTGCTGCCTGACTATTGATGCATTCTACAACGGTCATATTGTCAGACCAAAATATGACGGAGTGATTTTTGAATCCATCGGGCCAGGTTCTGAGGGCCACCAAAATGGGAAACAGTTCAAGGAAAGCAATATTACTCGTCAGCCCCTCTTCATGCCCCCATGTTGGCCACCTTTGTGCCGACCATTTTGTGCCGAAGATGGCGCCAAAGCCCATGCTTCCCGCTGAATCCGTCCATAGACCAAGCTCTTCAGAGGACAAGGCTGGTTTGTTCCAGACGACTCGACCATTGAAATCCGCCAAAAATGCTAACCAAATATGCATATCTTGGCGGACCTCAGCCGATAGTCTTGTGTGATGATGACCCTCCTTTAGGCCGACCATCGCCTGGGCAATCGAACGGGAAAAGGGGCGGGCCATTGGGATCACCCTTAGGGCAAAATTCAACTTCCCCACCAATTGCTGCAATTGATGCAGCGTAACTTTAGATGCAGTAATACACATTTGCAGGGCTGCCCTGAATTTCGACACTTTGGCAGCTGGTAAACGAAAACAACCCTCACTAGAGTCCAACTTGATCCCGAGAAACTCGAGGCAAGTCGTGGGACCCACAGTTTTACCTGGTGCCAATGGCACGCCAAATTGATTCATTAAAACACAAAATTCAGTCAAGGCCCGGGCACATTCATCATCCCCAGCGGCCCCAAGGAACAGAAAGTCATCGAGGTAATGCATCACATTTCGAAAACCCGTTTTCTTTGTGTAAACCCATTGTAGAAAACTACTGAATTTCTCGAAATATGCACAAGATATAGAGCACCCCATCGGCATACACTTATCCATGTAATACGAACCTTGAAACATGAATCCCAAAAGACGTTGGTCTTCCGGGTATACCGGGAGCAAACGGAACGCTGACTCGATATCTGATTTCGCCATCAGCGTCCCGGGCCCCAGGCGATTCAAAATGGCTACGGCCTCATCGAATGATGCGTACCGCACCGAACATATCTCTGGATCAATTGCGTCGTTTACCGAAAGGCCATGAGGAGCTGATAAATTGTGAATCAATCGAAACTCACCTGGGTCCTTCTTGGGGACCACCCCTAAAGGAGAACAAACCAAATTCTGTACCGGGGGAACACTAAATGGGCCGGCAACCCGACCTCGGGTAACCTCTTTCCGGATCTTATCCTGTACTACAGTCGTATGCTGCAAGACGGAAAGCTGGTTTTTGCACGTCCCGACACCCTGAAAGTCCCCCACCGGGATGCGGAAACCATATGAAAAACCGTTTCGTAGCACCCCAGCAGAAGTACGATCTGGGTATTCGCTGAGCCAGGGAATCATCGCCAGGGTATCAATCGGGGTTGGTAAAGGCGCCCCTCGGACTACATTAGACCTGTTTGGCACCTCCTCTACCCCCATTCTCACCCGATTTGGCTCTGCACGAGGACTCAGGATGGGGTGCCCCACAACCACTACATTCGTGTTTGAATTTACAAGATCCCGGGGGCCTAGTACATTTACTTTTGTTGAAATTGAAACAGAAACCCCTCTTCCCTGTATTGCCGGCGGGTCTCGGATAATCGTCTGTACCCGTACCCGACCGAAAGGGCGTCCCCCCATTTTGGCGGGAGGACTCACCAACAGTACTCCCCACCAACGGCACTTTCAACATCCCCGACTCTTTCATTTTATTCCATGTCAAAGAATCGTAACAGTCCCAGGTTAAACTTTTGTTATGCTCCATCGCTTTCCTGAAAAGGTTGTCATAACAGAACCATTGGTTACCTTGGTGCGATGTCGAGTACCCCATAATTCGTGACTGATATACTGGAAATTCAGGGAGCAATTCAGGCCTACGTTCCCCCAAAATTGACGTAAAAACTCCCCAAGCATTACCCCAGTTGCCAATATTCTCATTCACTTTAAAGGCGGCCATTTTGGCGCGCCAAACACTCGGATGCATCAGATCCTTTTGACCCTTAACAGTTTCGACCTCATAATGATCAACGAGCAGGGAGAAAATGTTTACGTATTCCCCCGCCCAAATCTTTTCCTTTATTGCCAAAGGAACATGTTGCCCCAATTTTTCTCTACGAGAGGGTGTTGACTCATCCCTTGCGATCGGCAATGGCCGCTTACCTGTACCGGACGCTACTTCCGCCCCTCGTGGCTTGACTATCACCGCATCCGGCGCGGGCACCTTGGCTGTATCACGTTTCTCGCGCAACTGTTTCATGAGTGCTTGCGCTTCGGCAGCCGTGGCGCCCTCACTACTGTCCCCCAACCACGCTGCTAACTGTGCCGCCAACTCGGGAGGCATATCCTCAGCGGATGTCGGGGTGACTACGACCGGAATCGGATTCTCTTCCTGCGGTACCGGGGCCGGTACCGGGGCTGGCGGCTCGAGCGGGGAACAGGGAACCGGGACGTCTCCCCCGACCGGCCCCCTTCTCGGCCTCTTAGGCCTCCCTCCGGCCGGTGGACGCCCCGATCCCTCCTCACCGTCTCGCCCCGCCAACTGCTTCTTTATCTCGGACATTTCCTTCATGAGAACCCGAACCATCTGGTCAGTCGACATTCTCTTCGCGCCTTTCTTGGGCATTTTTCAAACGAAGTATCTAGAAGACAAAAAGAAAGATTAAAACGCTCAAAATTGGCTCTTCGTTCTGTCCCGAGCTCACGTGCAGCGAGGAGGTGCAGCTTCAGAGCACAAGAACAAGAGGATGTCTTCTGGTCTTGCGTCCCTTTTTATCCGTCTTCAGGGCGGGCGTATACCCGCCCCTGCCTGCCCCGAGGGCGTGGCTGGCTGCGTCAGTGTCTAGGCCAGCCCACTCTAGGGCGGGAACAGGCGCGCCCCGGCTACGCCGCTTCGGGCATACCAGCCGAGACGCGCCTCCCGCCCAAAATGGCTTCCCGGGGGGATCGAGGCACTCGGCCATACGTTCGGGGGGACCAAGTTGGTCGCCCCTTTCCATTAATTTTTCAACTAAAATAAGTGTGTTTAAAGTCATTTCTGTGCCTGAAATTGGTCAAAATTGAAGATTTTGAGTAAGCAAAACTCTGTAAAAATGGCAATTTTGGTCACTGTGAGGGTTTAAAAAGTGGTTATTCAACATGAGGCCCGATCCAAATGACATTTTGAATCAGTTTTGGAAGAGTCCAAAAAATCAATTTTCTGATAAAAAACGATGACCCCGGACCAGTCGAACGTTGAAAAAATGGTCAATATTGATGAAATTTTAACATTTAATCTTTTGACTTTAAATGACGGTTGGATGTGAGTTATTACTTTTTCAACTAAAATAAGTGTGTTTAAAGTCATTTCTGTGCCTGAAATTGGTCAAAATTGAAGATTTTGAGTAAGCAAAACTCTGTAAAAATGGCAATTTTGGTCACTGTGAGGGTTTAAAAAGTGGTTATTCAACATGAGGCCCGATCCAAATGACATTTTGAATCATTTTTGGTAGAGTCCAAAAAATCCATTTTCTGATGAAAAACGATGACCCCGGACCAGTCGAACGTTGAAAAAATGGTCAATATTGATGAAATTTTAACATTTAATCTTTTGACTTTAAATGACGGTTGGATGTGAGTTATTACTTTTTCAACTAAAATAAGTGTGTTTAAAGTCAGTTCTGTGCCTGAAATTGGTCAAAATTGAAGATTTTGAGTAAGCAAAACTCTGTAAAAATGACAATTTTGGTCACTGTGAGGGTTTAAAAAGTGGTTATTCAACATGAGGCCCGATCCAAATGACATTTTGAATCATTTTTGGTAGAGTCCAAAAAATCAATTTTCTGATGAAAAACGATGACCCCGGACCAGTCGAACGTTGAAAAAATGGTCAATATTGATGAAATTTTAACATTTAATCTTTTGACTTTAAATGACGGTTGGATGTGAGTTATTACTTTTTCAACTAAAATAAGTGTGTTTAAAGTCATTTCTGTGCCTGAAATTGGTCAAAATTGAAGATTTTGAGTAAGCAAAACTCTTTAAAAATGGCAATTTTGGTCACTGTGAGGGTTTAAAAAGTGGTTATTCAACATGAGGCCCGATCCAAATGACATTTTGAATCATTTTTGGTAGAGTCCAAAAAATCAATTTTCTGATGAAAAACGATGACCAGTCGAACGTTGAAAAAATGGTCAATATTGATGAAATTTTAACATTTAATCTTTTGACTTTAAATGACGGTTGGATGTGAGTTATTACTTATTCAACTAAAATAAGTGTGTTTAAAGTCATTTCTGTGCCTGAAATTGGTCAAAATTGAAGATTTTGAGTAAGCAAAACTCTGTAAAAATGGCAATTTTGGTCACTGTGAGGGTTTAAAAAGTGGTTATTCAACATGAGGCCCGATCCAAATGACATTTTGAATCATTTTTGGTAGAGTCCAAAAAATCAATTTTCTGATGAAAAACGATGACCCCGGACCAGTCGAACGTTGAAAAAATGGTCAATATTGATGACATTTTAACATTTAATCTTTTGACTTTAAATGATGGTTGGATGTGAGTTATTACTTTTTCAACTAAAATAAGTGTGTTTAAAGTCATTTCTGTGCCTGAAATTGGTCAAAATTGAAGATTTTGAGTAAGCAAAACTCTGTAAAAATGGCAATTTTGGTCACTGTGAGGGTTTAAAAAGTGGTTATTCAACATGAGGCCCGATCCAAATGACATTTTGAATCACTTTTGGTGGAGTCCAAAAAATCAATTTTCTGATGAAAAACGATGACCCCGGACCAGTCGAACGTTGAAAAAATGGTCAATATTGATGAAATTTTAACATTTAATCTTTTGACTTTAAATGACGGTTGGATGTGAGTTATTACTTTTTCAACTAAAATAAGTGTGTTTAAAGTCATTTCTGTGCCTGAAATTGGTCAAAATTGAACATTTTGAGTAAGCAAAACTCTGTAAAAATGGCAATTTTGGTCACTGTGAGGGTTTAAAAAGTGGTTATTCAAAATGAGGCCTGATCCAAATGACATTTTGAATCAGTTTTGGAAGAGTCCAAAAAATCAATTTTCTGATAAAAAACGATGACCAGTCGAACATTGAAAAAATGATCAATATTGATGAAATTTTAACATTTAATCTTTTGACTTTAAATGACGATTGGATGTGAGTTATTTCTTTTTCAACTAAAATAAGTGTGTTTAAAGTCATTTCTGTGCCTGAAATTGGTAAAAATTGAAGATTTTGAGTAAGCAAAACTCTGTAAAAATGGCAATTTTGGTCACTGTGAGGGTTTAAAAAGTGGTTATTCAACATGAGGCCCGATCCAAATGACATTTTGAATCATTTTTGGTAGAGTCCAAAAAATCAATTTTCTGATGAAAAACGATGACCCCGGACCAGTCGAACGTTGAAAAAATGGTCAATATTGATGACATTTTAACATTTAATCTTTTGACTTTAAATGACGGTTGGATGTGAGTTATTAATTTTTCAACTAAAATAAGTGTGTTTAAAGTCATTTCTGTGCCTGAAATTGGTCAAAATTGAAGATTTTGAGTAAGCAAAACTCTGTAAAAATGGCAATTTTGGTCACTGTGAGGGTTTAAAAAGTGGTTATTCAACATGAGGCCCGATCCAAATGACATTTTGAATCATTTTTGGTAGAGTCCAAAAAATCAATTTTCTGATGAAAAACGATGACCCCGGACCAGTCGAACGTTGAAAAAATGGTCAATATTGATGACATTTTAACATTTAATCTTTTGACTTTAAATGACGGTTGGATGTGAGTTATTACTTTTTCAACTAAAATAAGTGTGTTTAAAGTCATTTCTGTGCCTGAAATTGGTCAAAATTGAAGATTTTGAGTAAGCAAAACTCTTTAAAAATGGCAATTTTGGTCACTGTGAGGGTTTAAAAAGTGGTTATTCAACATGAGGCCCGATCCAAATGACATTTTGAATCATTTTTGGTAGAGTCCAAAAAATCAATTTTCTGATGAAAAACGATGACCAGTCGAACGTTGAAAAAATGGTCAATATTGATGAAATTTTAACATTTAATCTTTTGACTTTAAATGACGGTTGGATGTGAGTTATTACTTTTTCAACTAAAATAAGTGTGTTTAAAGTCATTTCTGTGCCTGAAATTGGTCAAAATTGAAGATTTTGAGTAAGCAAAACTCTGTAAAAATGGCAATTTTGGTCACTGTGAGGGTTTAAAAAGTGGTTATTCAACATGAGGCCCGATCCAAATGACATTTTGAATCATTTTTGGTAGAGTCCAAAAAATCAATTTTCTGATGAAAAACGATGACCCCGGACCAGTCGAACGTTGAAAAAATGGTCAATATTGATGACATTTTAACATTTAATCTTTTGACTTTAAATGATGGTTGGATGTGAGTTATTACTTTTTCAACTAAAATAAGTGTGTTTAAAGTCATTTCTGTGCCTGAAATTGGTCAAAATTGAAGATTTTGAGTAAGCAAAACTCTGTAAAAATGGCAATTTTGGTCACTGTGAGGGTTTAAAAAGTGGTTATTCAACATGAGGCCCGATCCAAATGACATTTTGAATCACTTTTGGTGGAGTCCAAAAAATCAATTTTCTGATGAAAAACGATGACCCCGGACCAGTCGAACGTTGAAAAAATGGTCAATATTGATGAAATTTTAACATTTAATCTTTTGACTTTAAATGACGGTTGGATGTGAGTTATTACTTTTTCAACTAAAATAAGTGTGTTTAAAGTCATTTCTGTGCCTGAAATTGGTCAAAATTGAAGATTTTGAGTAAGCAAAACTCTGTAAAAATGGCAATTTTGGTCACTGTGAGGGTTTAAAAAGTGGTTATTCAACATGAGGCCTGATCCAAATGACATTTTGAATCAGTTTTGGAAGAGTCCAAAAAATCAATTTTCTGATAAAAAACGATGACCCCGGACCAGTCGAACATTGAAAAAATGATCAATATTGATGAAATTTTAACATTTAATCTTTTGACTTTAAATGACGATTGGATGTGAGTTATTTCTTTTTCAACTAAAATAAGTGTGTTTAAAGTCATTTCTGTGCCTGAAATTGGTAAAAATTGAAGATTTTGAGTAAGCAAAACTCTGTAAAAATGGCAATTTTGGTCACTGTGAGGGTTTAAAAAGTGGTTATTCAACATGAGGCCCGATCCAAATGACATTTTGAATCATTTTTGGTAGAGTCCAAAAAATCAATTTTCTGATGAAAAACGATGACCCCGGACCAGTCGAACGTTGAAAAAATGGTCAATATTGATGACATTTTAACATTTAATCTTTTGACTTTAAATGACGGTTGGATGTGAGTTATTAATTTTTCAACTAAAATAAGTGTGTTTAAAGTCATTTCTGTGCCTGAAATTGGTCAAAATTGAAGATTTTGAGTAAGCAAAACTCTGTAAAAATGGCAATTTTGGTCACTGTGAGGGTTTAAAAAGTGGTTATTCAACATGAGGCCCGATCCAAATGACATTTTGAATCAGTTTTGGAAGAGTCCAAAAAATCAATTTTCTGATAAAAAACGATGACCCCGGACCAGTCGAACGTTGAAAAAATGGTCAATATTGATGAAATTTTAACATTTAATCTTTTGACTTTAAATGACGGTTGGATGTGAGTTATTACTTTTTCAACTAAAATAAGTGTGTTTAAAGTCATTTCTGTGCCTGAAATTGGTCAAAATTGAAGATTTTGAGTAAGCAAAACTCTGTAAAAATGGCAATTTTGGTCACTGTGAGGGTTTAAAAAGTGGTTATTCAACAGGAGGCCCGATCCAAATGACATTTTGAATCATTTTTGGTAGAGTCCAAAAAATCCATTTTCTGATGAAAAACGATGACCCCGGACCAGTCGAACGTTGAAAAAATGGTCAATATTGATGAAATTTTAACATTTAATCTTTTGACTTTAAATGACGGTTGGATGTGAGTTATTACTTTTTCAACTAAAATAAGTGTGTTTAAAGTCAGTTCTGTGCCTGAAATTGGTCAAAATTGAAGATTTTGAGTAAGCAAAACTCTGTAAAAATGACAATTTTGGTCACTGTGAGGGTTTAAAAAGTGGTTATTCAACATGAGGCCCGATCCAAATGACATTTTGAATCATTTTTGGAAGAGTCCAAAAAATCCATTTTCTGATGAAAAACGATGACCCCGGACCAGTCGAACATTGAAAAAATGATCAATATTGATGAAATTTTAACATTTAATCTTTTGACTTAAATGACGATTGGATGTGAGTTATTACTTTTTCAACTAAAATAAGTGTGTTTAAAGTCATTTCTGTGCCTGAAATTGGTCAAAATTGAAGATTTTGAGTAAGCAAAACTCTGTAAAAATGGCAATTTTGGTCACTGTGAGGGTTTAAAAAGTGGTTATTCAACATGAGGCCCGATCCAAATGACATTTTGAATCATTTTTGGTAGAGTCCAAAAAATCAATTTTCTGATGAAAAACGATGACCCCGGACCAGTCGAACGTTGAAAAAATGGTCAATATTGATGAAATTTTAACATTTAATCTTTTGACTTTAAATGACGGTTGGATGTGAGTTATTACTTTTTCAACTAAAATAAGTGTGTTTAAAGTCATTTCTGTGCCTGAAATTGGTCAAAATTGAAGATTTTGAGTAAGCAAAACTCTTTAAAAATGGCAATTTTGGTCACTGTGAGGGTTTAAAAAGTGGTTATTCAACATGAGGCCCGATCCAAATGACATTTTGAATCATTTTTGGTAGAGTCCAAAAAATCAATTTTCTGATGAAAAACGATGACTAGTCGAACGTTGAAAAAATGGTCAATATTGATGAAATTTAACATTTAATCTTTTGACTTTAAATGACGGTTGGATGTGAGTTATTAATTTTTCAACTAAAATAAGTGTGTTTAAAGTCATTTCTGTGCCTGAAATTGGTCAAAATTGAAGATTTTGAGTAAGCAAAACTCTGTAAAAATGGCAATTTTGGTCACTGTGAGGGTTTAAAAAGTGGTTATTCAACATGAGGCCCGATCCAAATGACATTTTGAATCATTTTTGGTAGAGTCCAAAAAATCAATTTTCTGATGAAAAACGATGACCCCGGACCAGTCGAACGTTGAAAAAATGGTCAATATTGATGACATTTTAACATTTAATCTTTTGACTTTAAATGACGGTTGGATGTGAGTTATTAATTTTTCAACTAAAATAAGTGTGTTTAAAGTCATTTCTGTGCCTGAAATTGGTCAAAATTGAAGATTTTGAGTAAGCAAAACTCTGTAAAAATGGCAATTTTGGTCACTGTGAGGGTTTAAAAAGTGGTTATTCAACATGAGGCCCGATCCAAATGACATTTTGAATCAGTTTTGGAAGAGTCCAAAAAATCAATTTTCTGATAAAAAACGATGACCCCGGACCAGTCGAACGTTGAAAAAATGGTCAATATTGATGAAATTTTAACATTTAATCTTTTGACTTTAAATGACGGTTGGATGTGAGTTATTACTTTTTCAACTAAAATAAGTGTGTTTAAAGTCATTTCTGTGCCTGAAATTGGTCAAAATTGAAGATTTTGAGTAAGCAAAACTCTGTAAAAATGGCAATTTTGGTCACTGTGAGGGTTTAAAAAGTGGTTATTCAACAGGAGGCCCGATCCAAATGACATTTTGAATCATTTTTGGTAGAGTCCAAAAAATCCATTTTCTGATGAAAAACGATGACCCCGGACCAGTCGAACTTTGAAAAAATGGTCAATATTGATGAAATTTTAACATTTAATCTTTTGACTTTAAATGACGGTTGGATGTGAGTTATTACTTTTTCAACTAAAATAAGTGTGTTTAAAGTCAGTTCTGTGCCTGAAATTGGTCAAAATTGAAGATTTTGAGTAAGCAAAACTCTGTAAAAATGACAATTTTGGTCACTGTGAGGGTTTAAAAAGTGGTTATTCAACATGAGGCCCGATCCAAATGACATTTTGAATCATTTTTGGAAGAGTCCAAAAAATCCATTTTCTGATGAAAAACGATGACCCCGGACCAGTCGAACATTGAAAAAATGATCAATATTGATGAAATTTTAACATTTAATCTTTTGACTTAAATGACGATTGGATGTGAGTTATTACTTTTTCAACTAAAATAAGTGTGTTTAAAGTCATTTCTGTGCCTGAAATTGGTCAAAATTGAAGATTTTGAGTAAGCAAAACTCTGTAAAAATGGCAATTTTGGTCACTGTGAGGGTTTAAAAAGTGGTTATTCAACATGAGGCCCGATCCAAATGACATTTTGAATCATTTTTGGTAGAGTCCAAAAAATCAATTTTCTGATGAAAAACGATGACCCCGGACCAGTCGAACGTTGAAAAAATGGTCAATATTGATGAAATTTTAACATTTAATCTTTTGACTTTAAATGACGGTTGGATGTGAGTTATTACTTTTTCAACTAAAATAAGTGTGTTTAAAGTCATTTCTGTGCCTGAAATTGGTCAAAATTGAAGATTTTGAGTAAGCAAAACTCTTTAAAAATGGCAATTTTGGTCACTGTGAGGGTTTAAAAAGTGGTTATTCAACATGAGGCCCGATCCAAATGACATTTTGAATCAGTTTTGGAAGAGTCCAAAAAATCAATTTTCTGATAAAAAACGATGACCCCGGACCAGTCGAACGTTGAAAAAATGGTCAATATTGATGAAATTTTAACATTTAATCTTTTGACTTTAAATGACGGTTGGATGTGAGTTATTACTTTTTCAACTAAAATAGGTGTGTTTAAAGTCATTTCTGTGCCTGAAATTGGTCAAAATTGAAGATTTTGAGTAAGCAAAACTCTGTAAAAATGGCAATTTTGGTCACTGTGAGGGTTTAAAAAGTGGTTATTCAACAGGAGGCCCGATCCAAATGACATTTTGAATCATTTTTGGTAGAGTCCAAAAAATCCATTTTCTGATGAAAAACGATGACCCCGGACCAGTGGAACGTTGAAAAAATGGTCAATATTGATGAAATTTTAACATTTAATCTTTTGACTTTAAATGACGGTTGGATGTGAGTTATTACTTTTTCAACTAAAATAAGTGTGTTTAAAGTCATTTCTGTGCCTGAAATTGGTCAAAATTGAAGATTTTGAGTAAGCAAAACTCTTTAAAAATGGCAATTTTGGTCACTGTGAGGGTTTAAAAAGTGGTTATTCAACATGAGGCCCGATCCAAATGACATTTTGAATCATTTTTGGTAGAGTCCAAAAAATCAATTTTCTGATGAAAAACGATGACTAGTCGAACGTTGAAAAAATGGTCAATATTGATGAAATTTTAACATTTAATCTTTTGACTTTAAATGACGGTTGGATGTGAGTTATTAATTTTTCAACTAAAATAAGTGTGTTTAAAGTCATTTCTGTGCCTGAAATTGGTCAAAATTGAAGATTTTGAGTAAGCAAAACTCTGTAAAAATGGCAATTTTGGTCACTGTGAGGGTTTAAAAAGTGGTTATTCAACAGGAGGCCCGATCCAAATGACATTTTGAATCATTTTTGGTAGAGTCCAAAAAATCCATTTTCTGATGAAAAACGATGACCCCGGACCAGTCGAACTTTGAAAAAATGGTCAATATTGATGAAATTTTAACATTTAATCTTTTGACTTTAAATGACGGTTGGATGTGAGTTATTACTTTTTCAACTAAAATAAGTGTGTTTAAAGTCAGTTCTGTGCCTGAAATTGGTCAAAATTGAAGATTTTGAGTAAGCAAAACTCTGTAAAAATGACAATTTTGGTCACTGTGAGGGTTTAAAAAGTGGTTATTCAACATGAGGCCCGATCCAAATGACATTTTGAATCATTTTTGGAAGAGTCCAAAAAATCCATTTTCTGATGAAAAACGATGACCCCGGACCAGTCGAACATTGAAAAAATGATCAATATTGATGAAATTTTAACATTTAATCTTTTGACTTAAATGACGATTGGATGTGAGTTATTACTTTTTCAACTAAAATAAGTGTGTTTAAAGTCATTTCTGTGCCTGAAATTGGTCAAAATTGAAGATTTTGAGTAAGCAAAACTCTGTAAAAATGGCAATTTTGGTCACTGTGAGGGTTTAAAAAGTGGTTATTCAACATGAGGCCCGATCCAAATGACATTTTGAATCATTTTTGGTAGAGTCCAAAAAATCAATTTTCTGATGAAAAACGATGACCCCGGACCAGTCGAACGTTGAAAAAATGGTCAATATTGATGAAATTTTAACATTTAATCTTTTGACTTTAAATGACGGTTGGATGTGAGTTATTACTTTTTCAACTAAAATAAGTGTGTTTAAAGTCATTTCTGTGCCTGAAATTGGTCAAAATTGAAGATTTTGAGTAAGCAAAACTCTTTAAAAATGGCAATTTTGGCCACTGTGAGGGTTTAAAAAGTGGTTATTCAACATGAGGCCCGATCCAAATGACATTTTGAATCATTTTTGGTAGAGTCCAAAAAATCAATTTTCTGATGAAAAACGATGACCAGTCGAACGTTGAAAAAATGGTCAATATTGATGAAATTTTAACATTTAATCTTTTGACTTTAAATGACGGTTGGATGTGAGTTATTAATTTTTCAACTAAAATAAGTGTGTTTAAAGTCATTTCTGTGCCTGAAATTGGTCAAAATTGAAGATTTTGAGTAAGCAAAACTCTGTAAAAATGGCAATTTTGGTCACTGTGAGGGTTTAAAAAGTGGTTATTCAACATGAGGCCCGATCCAAATGACATTTTGAATCAGTTTTGGAAGAGTCCAAAAAATCAATTTTCTGATAAAAAACGATGACCCCGGACCAGTCGAACGTTGAAAAAATGGTCAATATTGATGAAATTTTAACATTTAATCTTTTGACTTTAAATGACGGTTGGATGTGAGTTATTACTTTTTCAACTAAAATAAGTGTGTTTAAAGTCATTTCTGTGCCTGAAATTGGTCAAAATTGAAGATTTTGAGTAAGCAAAACTCTGTAAAAATGGCAATTTTGGTCACTGTGAGGGTTTAAAAAGTGGTTATTCAACATGAGGCCCGATCCAAATGACATTTTGAATCATTTTTGGAAGAGTCCAAAAAATCCATTTTCTGATGAAAAACGATGACCCCGGACCAGTCGAACATTGAAAAATTGATCAATATTGATGAAATTTTAACATTTAATCTTTTGACTTAAATGACAATTGGATGTGAGTTATTACTTTTTCAACTAAAATAAGTGTGTTTAAAGTCATTTCTGTGCCTGAAATTGGTCAAAATTGAAGATTTTGAGTAAGCAAAACTCTGTAAAATGGCAATTTTGGTTACTGTGAGGGTTTAAAAAGTGGTTATTCAACATGAGGCCCGATCCAAATGACATTTTGAATCATTTTTGGTAGAGTCCAAAAAATCAATTTTCTGATGAAAAACGATGACCCCGGACCAGTCGAACGTTGAAAAAATGGTCAATATTGATGAAATTTTAACATTTAATCTTTTGACTTTAAATGACGGTTGGATGTGAGTTATTACTTTTTCAACTAAAATAAGTGTGTTTAAAGTCATTTCTGTGCCTGAAATTGGTCAAAATTGAAGATTTTGAGTAAGCAAAACTCTGTAAAATGGCAATTTTGGTTACTGTGAGGGTTTAAAAAGTGGTTATTCAACATGAGGCCCGATCCAAATGACATTTTGAATCATTTTTGGAAGAGTCCAAAAAATCCATTTTCTGATGAAAAACGATGACCCCGGACCAGTCGAACATTGAAAAATTGATCAATATTGATGAAATTTTAACATTTAATCTTTTGACTTAAATGACGATTGGATGTGAGTTATTACTTTTTCAACTAAAATAAGTGTGTTTAAAGTCATTTCTGTGCCTGAAATTGGTCAAAATTGAAGATTTTGAGTAAGCAAAACTCTGTAAAATGGCAATTTTGGTTACTGTGAGGGTTTAAAAAGTGGTTATTCAACATGAGGCCCGATCCAAATGACATTTTGAATCATTTTTGGTAGAGTCCAAAAAATCAATTTTCTGATGAAAAACGATGACCCCGGACCAGTCGAACGTTGAAAAAATGGTCAATATTGATGAAATTTTAACATTTAATCTTTTGACTTTAAATGACGGTTGGATGTGAGTTATTACTTTTTCAACTAAAATAAGTGTGTTTAAAGTCATTTCTGTGCCTGAAATTGGTCAAAATTGAAGATTTTGAGTAAGCAAAACTCTTTAAAAATGGCAATTTTGGTCACTGTGAGGGTTTAAAAAGTGGTTATTCAACATGAGGCCCGATCCAAATGACATTTTGAATCATTTTTGGTAGAGTCCAAAAAATCAATTTTCTGATGAAAAACGATGACCAGTCGAACGTTGAAAAAATGGTCAATATTGATGAAATTTTAACATTTAATCTTTTGACTTTAAATGACGGTTGGATGTGAGTTATTACTTTTTCAACTAAAATAAGTGTGTTTAAAGTCATTTCTGTGCCTGAAATTGGTCAAAATTGAAGATTTTGAGTAAGCAAAACTCTGTAAAAATGGCAATTTTGGTCACTGTGAGGGTTTAAAAAGTGGTTATTCAACATGAGGCCCGATCCAAATGACATTTTCATCATTTTTGGTAGAGTCCAAAAAATCAATTTTCTGATGAAAAACGATGACCCCGGACCAGTCGAACGTTGAAAAAATGGTCAATATTGATGAAATTTTAACATTTAATCTTTTGACTTTAAATGACGGTTGGATGTGAGTTATTACTTTTACAACTAAAATAAGTGTGTTTAAAGTCATTTCTGTGCCTGAAATTGGTCAAAATTGAAGATTTTGAGTAAGCAAAACTCTGTAAAAATGGCAATTTTGGTCACTGTGAGGGTTTAAAAAGTGGTTATTCAACATGAGGCCCGATCCAAATGACATTTTGAATCAGTTTTGGAAGAGTCCAAAAAATCAATTTTCTGATAAAAAACGATGACCCCGGACCAGTCGAACGTTGAAAAAATGGTCAATATTGATGAAATTTTAACATTTAATCTTTTGACTTTAAATGACGGTTGGATGTGAGTTATTACTTTTTCAACTAAAATAAGTGTGTTTAAAGTCATTTCTGTGCCTGAAATTGGTCAAAATTGAAGATTTTGAGTAAGCAAAACTCTGTAAAAATGGCAATTTTGGTCACTGTGAGGGTTTAAAAAGTGGTTATTCAACAGGAGGCCCGATCCAAATGACATTTTGAATCATTTTTGGTAGAGTCCAAAAAATCCATTTTCTGATGAAAAACGATGACCCCGGACCAGTGGAACGTTGAAAAAATGGTCAATATTGATGAAATTTTAACATTTAATCTTTTGACTTTAAATGACGGTTGGATGTGAGTTATTACTTTTTCAACTAAAATAAGTGTGTTTAAAGTCATTTCTGTGCCTGAAATTGGTCAAAATTGAAGATTTTGAGTAAGCAAAACTCTTTAAAAATGGCAATTTTGGTCACTGTGAGGGTTTAAAAAGTGGTTATTCAACATGAGGCCCGATCCAAATGACATTTTGAATCATTTTTGGTAGAGTCCAAAAAATCAATTTTCTGATGAAAAACGATGACTAGTCGAACGTTGAAAAAATGGTCAATATTGATGAAATTTTAACATTTAATCTTTTGACTTTAAATGACGGTTGGATGTGAGTTATTAATTTTTCAACTAAAATAAGTGTGTTTAAAGTCATTTCTGTGCCTGAAATTGGTCAAAATTGAAGATTTTGAGTAAGCAAAACTCTGTAAAAATGGCAATTTTGGTCACTGTGAGGGTTTAAAAAGTGGTTATTCAACAGGAGGCCCGATCCAAATGACATTTTGAATCATTTTTGGTAGAGTCCAAAAAATCCATTTTCTGATGAAAAACGATGACCCCGGACCAGTCGAACTTTGAAAAAATGGTCAATATTGATGAAATTTTAACATTTAATCTTTTGACTTTAAATGACGGTTGGATGTGAGTTATTACTTTTTCAACTAAAATAAGTGTGTTTAAAGTCAGTTCTGTGCCTGAAATTGGTCAAAATTGAAGATTTTGAGTAAGCAAAACTCTGTAAAAATGACAATTTTGGTCACTGTGAGGGTTTAAAAAGTGGTTATTCAACATGAGGCCCGATCCAAATGACATTTTGAATCATTTTTGGAAGAGTCCAAAAAATCCATTTTCTGATGAAAAACGATGACCCCGGACCAGTCGAACATTGAAAAAATGATCAATATTGATGAAATTTTAACATTTAATCTTTTGACTTAAATGACGATTGGATGTGAGTTATTACTTTTTCAACTAAAATAAGTGTGTTTAAAGTCATTTCTGTGCCTGAAATTGGTCAAAATTGAAGATTTTGAGTAAGCAAAACTCTGTAAAAATGGCAATTTTGGTCACTGTGAGGGTTTAAAAAGTGGTTATTCAACATGAGGCCCGATCCAAATGACATTTTGAATCATTTTTGGTAGAGTCCAAAAAATCAATTTTCTGATGAAAAACAATGACCCCGGACCAGTCGAACGTTGAAAAAATGGTCAATATTGATGAAATTTTAACATTTAATCTTTTGACTTTAAATGACGGTTGGATGTGAGTTATTACTTTTTCAACTAAAATAAGTGTGTTTAAAGTCATTTCTGTGCCTGAAATTGGTCAAAATTGAAGATTTTGAGTAAGCAAAACTCTTTAAAAATGGCAATTTTGGCCACTGTGAGGGTTTAAAAAGTGGTTATTCAACATGAGGCCCGATCCAAATGACATTTTGAATCATTTTTGGTAGAGTCCAAAAAATCAATTTTCTGATGAAAAACGATGACCAGTCGAACGTTGAAAAAATGGTCAATATTGATGAAATTTTAACATTTAATCTTTTGACTTTAAATGACGGTTGGATGTGAGTTATTAATTTTTCAACTAAAATAAGTGTGTTTAAAGTCATTTCTGTGCCTGAAATTGGTCAAAATTGAAGATTTTGAGTAAGCAAAACTCTGTAAAAATGGCAATTTTGGTCACTGTGAGGGTTTAAAAAGTGGTTATTCAACATGAGGCCCGATCCAAATGACATTTTGAATCAGTTTTGGAAGAGTCCAAAAAATCAATTTTCTGATAAAAAACGATGACCCCGGACCAGTCGAACGTTGAAAAAATGGTCAATATTGATGAAATTTTAACATTTAATCTTTTGACTTTAAATGACGGTTGGATGTGAGTTATTACTTTTTCAACTAAAATAAGTGTGTTTAAAGTCATTTCTGTGCCTGAAATTGGTCAAAATTGAAGATTTTGAGTAAGCAAAACTCTGTAAAAATGGCAATTTTGGTCACTGTGAGGGTTTAAAAAGTGGTTATTCAACATGAGGCCCGATCCAAATGACATTTTGAATCATTTTTGGAAGAGTCCAAAAAATCCATTTTCTGATGAAAAACGATGACCCCGGACCAGTCGAACATTGAAAAATTGATCAATATTGATGAAATTTTAACATTTAATCTTTTGACTTAAATGACGATTGGATGTGAGTTATTACTTTTTCAACTAAAATAAGTGTGTTTAAAGTCATTTCTGTGCCTGAAATTGGTCAAAATTGAAGATTTTGAGTAAGCAAAACTCTGTAAAATGGCAATTTTGGTTACTGTGAGGGTTTAAAAAGTGGTTATTCAACATGAGGCCCGATCCAAATGACATTTTGAATCATTTTTGGTAGAGTCCAAAAAATCAATTTT
>NW_028244671.1:0-54762 GCF_964263255.1 Lissotriton vulgaris
TGTATATATATATATATATATATATATATATATATATATATATATATATATATATATATATATATATATATATATATATATATATATATATATATATATATATATATTCACTGAAAAAACCATAGGTTTCACACCAGTTATAGTTAGCTGAACATTTTACTCATACAAAACCATTGAAATTCCCACATTATAGTTAGTTGGACTCACTATAACTCGCGCGCCCGCAATCCACTGCTGATGATGTCACATATTACATCATTCATGACATGGTCAGTGACATCACTGATGACATCACTGATGACATCATCCAGTGTCTGTGTGTTTCTGTAAAGTTCTATACATCATTTGTGTGTTACTGTAAAGTTTAAATATGTTTTACATATTAAAGAATGAGTGGGTGTATAAGTGTCTGGATGAAGGATTTAGTTGGTGCGTGACTGACTTGTATGAGTGAGTGATTAAATGTGTCTTACTGAATGCATGGGTTAGTGACTAAACTGTCTGTATGTTTGCATCATTATGTCTGTTGTTGTGTAAGGTGCTGCATGTGTTGATTAGTAGCTATATCAGTGGCTATATGGGTTATTGATTGGTTGCCCAAGTATTTGTATGTGAGGGTGAATGTGTGTGGGAGTGGCTGGGAGGTGAGTGACTCTGTGCATAGATGTGTGAGCAGTTGATTCACTTGGTGTATGGGTTCAAGAGTGCATGTGGAAACAGCTGTATGGGCGGTTGACTGTGTGCATGGATGTGTTGGTGAGTGAATGGATATCTCAGTGCTACATGTCCAAGAAGTACATATGTAAAACACAGTGCATGTGATGTTGCGTTATAATCTAGGACCCCGATCAATACTGTGACCTTATGTCCCTATACGACTATAATCCATTTATACCCCTATAATGGCATAAACGATCAAGAGCAATATTTCAGAAACCCGTCTCTGGCCTAACACGATCCGAGCCACATTTCAGAATCACTTCCTCTGCAGCTCATTAGAGCAAATGACACAGCAGAAGCCACTATCTAAGATTCCTAGATTACACTCCGAGTTCTTCAACAAGATAAAACTCAGCAACCTGGGAAATCCCCGCTTGCTATGTTTTGATTAGTAATAGAACTCTAATGGGCACTGAGAGACGATCACTTCCTAGTGACATCTTTATTGACGTCTTATGTCCAAAAACTTACGTCAAACAAGGCACCTTTCAGGTATAAATATTACCAACGTTGCCTTAAGCAAACGCTGCTGTCTCAACGACATCGATGATAGCGATGGTGTGGTGAACATAGGAGCAGAACAGCTGTCCCCTGCAGAGCCCAGCAGATGCAAGCTGCCCACGGACGCTGCCCCTCCTCCTCCTCAACGCGCTGAGAGAGACGCTGTCTTTTCTCCTGCCGAGAAAATCCAGCTCCGGCGTTTCCAGCCTACTCTTGCGAGTGACTGGGATATCGAGTCCTGGAAGGAGATACAAGACCTCCAACATTCTATTTCAGAGGTATGGTGTTGACTAAACCCTTAGAGAGAATTCTTGAAGCAAACCTTGGCAAAACCAACTTAACTAAAACTGCTACTTACTTACTCCCTCCCAAGTATTAGGCTTAGGTCAGGTACACTGGGGTAGGCATAGTTAGAAGCACCAGTTGAGTACGTTAGCCTAATGTATATATGAATGTATATATGTTATATTCATTTTAAACCATTGTATGGCTAAGAAACCACATCAATGCTTTTACAGTATTATTTCGCAATCCTCCTTTTACTGTACGCACTTTTTATAATAACAAGTCTTGCAATTGTGGCAATTCATTTCTCTTGCACGAGAAGAAAGACTGTTCAATAAATAATACCTTTTTATTGAAAACGCCCGTCTCTCTATTCTCTGTATCTTGGTGAAAGTAATCTGCACAACTGACTGAGTAAAATAACTGTCTATTGTTTCACACGACTCTAGAGATTGACTCTTATTCTAAGGAGCAAAGTTGTCATGTTTATGCGGTTGTTGGAAAACTGAATCCCTTCTTGTCTGTACCAGGGAAGCTGATCACTTCCTATTCAGTCAAGAAAGTTTCCAGTGACCTCTGAGCTAGTTGGTAACAAACCCAATTAAGTTTAGCATAGTCAGTGGAGACCTGGAAGATCCTCACTTCTACGTCCATACTACTGTTTATGTTATTCCAATGCGCAGGGCCTATTGGGAAAATAGGAACTACACTACATGGCGCCCAACGTTTGGTAAGGCGATAAAACTAACGCAAGACGTTGGAGTGGGTGAAAGGTTAAAATCCGCCCGACCTTAGTAGGAAGAGATTCCTATGTGAAGCTCTGGTTTATTCAACGTTGAAGGATACAGTGTTCCAAAATATTGTGCACCTAATCTTTGTCTCCTTGGAGACCTGCTCTGAAAAACCTGCATTTATAAAATGTCAGACGATGATGCCGCAGTAAATGCGACTCAGCAGGGTCCCGATAATACTGCAATAATCATCCCGGCACATTTAAGAAAATCTATAACGTTAAAACGTATAGAAAATGGACTGACCACACAAGGTGGCACAGTCGTCTTCGTGATAGAGGCACACGAATATCGGCAGACAGAGGTATTCTATTCATGGATAAAATTTCCAGCGGCAAACGCTGCAACACACGAGTTCCACTATTACAAAATAGGGGATCCACCGGAAGAGTACGCTCCTTTCGAGGAGATTGAAATCCCATTAAAATTCCAAGAGCATCTGCTCTGGTTTAAAGGCGCCCTAAAACACAATGATCATATTACCAGGCTCGGTCCACTAGGTAGACCAGGAGCAACGTGGCCGATTCTAGCCAGCTACACACCACATCCGCACATTGCAAAAATGTCTAGAGAAGAACTTTTAGCACAGCTAAAAACATTAATTAAAATACATAGACAATTAGTCCAATATGTAATGCGGACTGCTACAGTCCAAACAGCTGTTAATACACCACAGCTGACCCCTCATCAGGGGAACACCAATAAAATTACACCACAGAACATACAGTCATGTCTTGGTAAAACACCCATAAAACGGGAACAAATTCCTTTCTGGTTAGCGCAGAAAATTACTCAAATAGAGGCAGTATTTCCGAATACAATCCCTGTTGAGAAACACAGAATTCTGACCATCTGCCTTCCTATGGGGGTCGCACCACACGTGGAGGACTGTGACACTTGGGGTACAGTCTTTGCTTCCATTTACACAAAAACATATGGTGTTCCGTCTATGGCGGTAATACCAGATGTGCTAAAACAGATTAAAAATGAATACGGTCCAGAACCTGCCTTAACTCTTGGTATGAAATTACTGAAAGACTTCAAGCAGGTCTCGGCTATATTATTAGCCAACATAAAAGGAGAAGCAGCATCTGTGGCGATCCGCTAGAAGTTGAAGGAAACAGATATAACAGATCAACCAATTGAGCTTGCCAGAATTATAATTTTTTTTTATGAAGAACTAGGTAGAGACAGCTTGGGTGGAAAACCAGTAAAGCCCCAACTGCTCGAAAATCCTGAAAAATGATTTATTAAAAATAATTCTAATACTCCTAAAAAGAGCTGGGATGGAAATAAACAATCCACTCCCAAAGAAAAATTTTCCAGTCCAGAGGAAGGTCTCCTCGACGGAGGGAAAGAACTCCGACTCGAGAACACCAGTCTCCCCAGAGGGAGCCCTCTGAGAAAAGATATAACCTTAGAAATAGGGATAATTTGAAGAAGCCTGATAGATATCAAAGTATTGATACACGTCCCTCTCGATCTTTTTCGCAGAAATCGGAAAGAAGAAGACGGTCAGACCCAGGAGAGCACACCAAGTCCAAAGACAAGGAACCTGCTCAAAGTAAAAAATCTCAATTTACAAGAAAGAAGGTAGCCAGTATTAGAGTAATCGAACATGCCGAGAATACTGAGGACACAGTTGAAAAACAGGGAGTGGGCAGAGACAATGCTAGACAGTGCAGCAGAAATCACCATAGCTCGCAAGATCCTGATGAGTCATCTGGAGACAGTGGACACGAATGAATACATTCAGGTAGAAACTGCAGACACCAGAGTTAGCGAGCCCCATAAGATATATGAAATAACACTGCATATAGAGGGTGATAAGACTAGGAAAATAAGGGGTCTATTTTGGGATAAACTCTCAAAAGGCTATGATATTCTGTTAGCTGAAAAAGATTGGCCCCCAGAGTTTGTCAGGGAGTGCCCTCGTGGCGAAGAAATGATTATGCCTGCCTTCTCGAATCACATTCCAATTCACAAAAAATATACATATGCAAGAAAATGGCCAGTAACACAGGCACCAGCATTATATAAAAATCATGTAGGATGGGATGAGGACTTTCCTCCTCACAAAATCCAGTTAAAAAGTCAACCAACTGCACAAAGGCAGTATCCCATTAAGCAAGAAGCTAAAAAACAAGTCAGGGAGATTTTAGATCAACTTGAATACCAAGGGGTGATTGAAACATGCACCTCTCAAATGAACAATCCTTTGTTTCCTGTCTCCAAGCCAGACAATTTATATCGTCTAGTTTTGGATTACAGACACCTTAACGCTTGTTGCAAAACTTTTGCAGTCGAAAATTCGCATAGTGCTGCACTAATGAATAACATAGTTAGGAAGAAATATAAAACAATATTAGACATATCTAATGGTTTCTTTTGTCAAAATATTGCACCAGAAAGCAGATACTTGACCGCTTTCTCAGTAATGGGGTTTAGGAAAATTTCTGTAGGCTCCCACAGGGATTCAAGAACAGCCCAGGACTATTCTCAGCCAGAGTAACAGAGTTACTACAAAAGTATGATGATGAGGCATTATCTTATGTCGATGACATCTATCTAACAGACGACGACTTGGAGACTCACTTGAAAAGAGTGAACACCACAGCAGCAGAGGGTTACAAATTCAACTTTAAAAAGTCCCGAATTGCCCATCTGACAGTATTATTTTTAGGATACGAATTATCAAGTGAAGGAAAAAGCCTAGTGGACAACTTCTTAGAGAAGTGAGCTGTACTCCAAGCTCCAAAAACGCTGAAGAATTTACAATTGATTCTAGGTTTTCTGAATTTCGGAAGAACTTACATTCTAAATTATGCAGAGAGGGTTAAACCTCTCTATGAACTAATTAAACCTGATTTTGAACCAATCACTTGGACTCAAAAACACACAGAAATTTTGAGATCACTGCAAACAGACATGTTAGCAAAAACAAAATTAGATACACGTGACAACACACGCAATCTTGTCATCCGAGTCATCCCAGGAAGATGCGGATTCACGTACCTGACCTCTAATGAGGGAGAAAAGGTACCAATTTCAATTAAATCTCACTTGTACACACAAGCAGAAAAAACATTCAGTCCAACAGAAAATACTGTGAAAGCAGTAGAAACTGCATTAGCGCATGAACGAGAACTAGCACATGGTAAAAGGATTAATATCCTCACAGCGGAATCCGCCTTCGAGGCGCTATTCAGCCCAGTAAACCTGCCTACAGTGTCACTGGATCCGAAATGGATACAGTGTATAGATTCTCTTGGAGCGGAAGATGTGAAATACTATTTCGCCCCAAAATTCGAAAAACTGAATGAATTGACTTATGAAGAAGAATATCCTCTGCCAATCGAACTTCTGCCTCTCCCACAGTACACCTGTATAATCTATACAGATAGATTTGTACAGCATTTCAACGTAGAGAACAAATCCTACGATGCAGCCTGTGCGATTGTTGAAGGTCGCTGGCTGTGCGGTAAATTCAGACCGAAAATAAGAAAAACTGAATCAGTTAGAAACTGTTCGGCTCAGAGAGCTGAAATCAAATCCTTAAAGATGGCGCTTGAAAATGCAAAACGTGAATTCCCGACACTAATCGTGTGCGATTCTCATTTCTGCGTCAACTCTTACAATAATAAATTATAGAGCTGGGTTCAAAATGATTACAAAGATGACACAGGTGCCACAATAAAGCATAAAATGCTTTGGAAACAAGTAGCTGTTTTACAGAAAGAACTACGAAAGACTCATGTGATACACACTCTGAGTCATCAACGTGATGGCGTTCACGTTGCAGGGAATTCATTGGCTAATACAGCCACAGCGGAAGCAACTAAACCGGCTTCCGTAGCCACAAAAAAGCGTTCAGAAAAATACATAGACGGGGAAACAATGCTGGCAGTCAAAACGTCCGTAAAAGGCGACTGTGCAGCACTACCCGTGAACTATCCACTCAATTATGCATACGTAATTGATGCAAAGTCCGTTCCTTTTGCTCGAATCCCTGGAGTGGGGGATAGAGTAATTCCAAACATGAACAGGAGAATATTTTTAATAGCAGACGCACACATGGGATTGGGTCCTAGGCACAAAAAGATCAAGGAATCTCTGTCTGAATTACAATCAGTATACTGGTGGCCGGGAATGAGCGTGCAACATCAGATATATGTAAAGAACTGTCCCGACTGTGACAGGGATCGCAGTAGTGAACTGGTCCAGTCTGTTGCCCGGCTACCAATTAGAAACAGCGTAATGCTGTCTACATGCCATCCAGCGTCCTATTAATCAATAAGGCTAAACACACTTAAAAAAAATGTGGCCTCAGCGCTCGGCTGACGCCAGAACGGTTATAAAAGATCTGCGAGTCTTTATCGGCACATACGCAATTGCCATGTTCCATTCTGACCAGGGTCCTGCTTTTAGCTCCTGAGCTTATGAGGAGGCCATGGCCAGCATGGGAGTTGGGTTGCGGTATTCTTGTCCGTCACACCCCGAAGGGAACAGTGTGGTAGAAAGAAAAATCCGGGACATAAAGCAATCTATAACAGCGAAGGTATTAGGTTCAGGTGCTGGGTGGGTCAAACATTTAATAAGTGTCAAGTTAAGTCTTAACAATTTGCCAAGAAATTCTCTAAATGGTTTCAGCCCATACGAACTATTGTTCGGAACTAGAATGCGAATTCAGGACTTAGTCAGGTATCAGTGGTAGAAGATAAGAAAACAGACTTTGACATCAAAGATCGTTTGGCTGTTTTACAGGACTTGAATGAAATAAGAAAATCCTTAAGCAACATAAAGTTAAAGCAACAGCCAACTACCACTGACGAGGCACCACCAGCCCCAGCAAGGCCTGTCTGGATTCCAAAGATTGGGGATCCAGTCAGAGAAAAAATAGCGGTGAAGAAGGAATTTGGGCCTTCTTACAGAAAAGCAGTACCTGTCTTAGCAATCAACGGAACAAGATCAGTTGTACTACCGCCCCTTACTGGTAAAAAGGAGAACAGAGTTGTATCAATCGACCTGGTAAAACCACAAGCATGTGGCCTATAATCAACAGTAGGCCCAGTGGACTCCCGAGAAATAACAGAATACCCAAACTTGCAACAATCCAAGAGGTTCAAACTGAAAGACTAATCACATTCGATAAGCCTGCAGTGCACAGAGAGGGACTATGCAATAATGCCATGGAACTTGTGCCACTTGGAACACAGATTAAAACAGTTTGTCAAGAAACACCAGTCTACAATGATGTGGCATCAAAATGTGCTACCGAAAGACAAATTGAAAGAATAATTCCAACAATTGACAGAACTGCCTCTGGCTACTTCATCAACTTCGATAACTTTTCTGAGGATCAAACCAACCCCGAAGTGATGCCAGAAACAAAAAAGACTTTTAAAGAAAAAGCAACAGAACTCTTTCAACAAATCAAAGAAGTATATCTGGATGCACCATTGATTGAGCATTGGATTATTTCAGGGGTATTCATACTCCTACCATGCCTAGTTTTAGTTTTAATTTTAGGAAGGTTTATTACAAAACAATGGACACAGCAAGTCAGAACATCAACTTAGTCCTCAAACCACACAGAGCATCCCACGTGAAGAAAAGAGAACTGTCAACAGTAAATGTCACAGCAATTCCAATACCCGGCGGGGTAGTATAGGACAAAACTGACTATGAAATATATGGTCCGGTCAAAATCCTGAAGTATCATCAATTCAAGGTTTCATTAAGTGACTTTGTAAAACCAAGTACATTTTCTGATGATTGGGATTTTGAAAGTATTAATAATATGATGTCTGATTTAGTGATGTCAGCTAAATTCACAGAACATGATTATTTACAAGGTTCGTCTAATTATGAAAATATGTATTGATTCTCACATTATGGAGACCATTACTTACATAAATCTGCACAACCTAGAAATGTTTTTAAGTATAACCAATGGGAACATTGTGCTACACCACCTAAAAGCAGTTCTAAAACATTCTATGAGAAATTCAAGTACTTCTCAGGGTTTAACACCAGTGATGCAGAAACGTTTTATTATAAACTATTAGATAAAACCGGATTGAAAACAATGCTGACAAATACTAAATTGATATATTCAGAAGCATTTTATGAAAAAATGATGACATTTGGTTTTGATTATTGGAAAAATAACATTGAAACAAAAACAATCTGGGGTAGAAAAGAGTGGCAGGTACAAGGCCTAGAAGCATTATTTCAAGCCTGCGTGATCCCAGAGCAAATATTGTTCTTAAATGACACAATTCATCAAACATCCTGTCTTGGCCTAGCTAAGATCAAAGACCTTAACAAACCGTCTATTCCAAAGCCAATACCTGATAATGCAACAACAGATATTGAGATAGAGGTATCTAAAATTTTACATCTAAACAGAACACATCCTGATTGGAAAAAGTGGTTAATCTGGCCTACTGACACGAATAACTGTCAAGATAGATTCCTGAATAAAACACAGGGGTTAACAATGACCAGACAAGACCCTAGATACTCCCAGAGACAACATCCAGGGATAGTAACAACATACAGTGTAGGGAAGCTGTGCCTTGAATGGCTAGAATCATCCACACTGGCTGAAATTAAGCAACACTTGTCTTTACTTAAAGATGGTGCTGATTTGCGCGATTTCATTCTGGGACCTCGCAAACAGCGTCAAAAGCGTTTCATAGCGACCAGTATATATGCGGCTTACAACGAGGCTTGGAAAGTCACACAAATTGAAACAGCTGAAAAAATACGAGAAATTGATCATATTAATTTGGAAAAATCACTTTCTGTAGTGGACAATGGGTTAATGACTCTGTCCTTCAGAATATATTCACTGGACAGTATTGTATCATCTGCCATTGATATAATAGACAAAGACTTGCTAATGTTACAGCATGGCCAGTCACAATTGCGTTCTATTGTACAGTTAGGCTGGACGCTGCAAAATCTTCGTTCAGGCTATGTGCCTTGGCGTGTAATCAACACAACGTCATTGTTTTCCATCTTTAACCTTACTGATAAACAAATCAGCTTGGCACAGAAAGGAGCAGACTATACAATCCTGAGCATCAAAAAACTTGAGAGATTACCTTTGACAATGTCAGAAAGTCCTGTCATTGAATGGATAATACACGGGATTATCACTATTCCGATAACAACTTTCCGATTTAAAAAATTGCCTTGAATACATACCTACTGGCCAGTATGAACGATTGGGTAAAGGATACATTAAGTCAGCATGGAAATTACCATATACACACACATGTTATAGTGACAGCAACAAAAATGTATTTCTTAGTGGAAAAAACTGTAAACATTCACTAAGCGGTATACTTTTGTGCCAAGGTATTGATTTACACGGAGCCTGTGAAGGTAATTCAAACAACCTTTCATGCCACCAACATGTCACACCTGCAACGCAGATAGAGCCTTTCTTTATGCAACTCTGGAATGGGAGTTACATTCTAATAGCGGATCACAGCTGTTGTGGCCTTTTGCCAGGGAAAGCATATCTCGTACACGTGACTTCCATGGTCACTTGTTGTATGCAAGCATTGTTTCCAAACGGCCCTGGAGACACTGAGACTCCCATATGGCCTTGTTTGAATTTCTCTTCTATACGAATTGATACTTTAAGCAGAATGAAGTCTGTGCTTTTGCAGACAACAGTGCCCATCACGTCATCAAAAAAGACGTATGAACTCCTAGTTGCAAGGACAACATCAGAGATTCATGACCTTTTATCAACAAATTGCCCCGTGCATTTCACAGAAATGCTTAGCCAAATTCTTAACATGTCTAGTGCCATAGGCATCCCAGGCGTATTTAAGACCATTTTTACGGGAATGCTAACACCATTCAAAGCAATTCTAGGAATCATTCCTAATTTTGTCTATTCAGTCTTTGGCGGCATCCCCCTTATTTTGGGACTTGTAGCAGGGATTTTATTTTTGACCCTCCTGCTCCGATATGGCAAGCCAAAACTCAGACATGACTCGGCAGGAATGGAAGAAACAATCCTAGCAGTGCGCTACCGGGACAGAATAACTAGAGTCCTTGGATTGGCCAGGCTGAGAGATCTAAGCATGACCTGGTTCCTTTCCTTCAGACCTATATGGCAATCCTGCATCTTACCTGTGCTTCGATGTATGCTATGCGGAGATAGTGCGTGCTGGACATCTGTCTTGCACTTCCATCAGCAGTACCAATGGATATCGATACTTTGCTAGGTCCTGTAACGGCTCATGCATTGTGTTGTCCCCAGCGGCTACCAATCCTGATGACGGCATTCGTTGAGACTCCTGTGCTACGAGTAGGTGGTAACAGTGGAGCGAGAAACAGAAGCAACATCACCCAGGTACGACCATCTGTGAGCATTGCTGATCCAGACTTTGATGATAGCGATCATTCTCACACCTGCCAAGTTACAGCACTATCGAACTTGGTCGAACTGTCACCTGATTTTGTAGACCAATTTTTTGAGAGCCTGTCTGATATGATGTTCTCCCCCCAACAGAAACAATAACTTTTGAAAAGAATTCCGACACACAGCGTTCCCATGAACTCTGAATTCGGCCTTCAGTTTTGATCCACAAAAACTGCTGAAAAGCGTTGAAACTCTATTCCCCCGTTCAACATTTTTTTTTTTTTTAATTGAACACTTTTTAAAATTTTTTACCTTTTTCTGGCACAAAAATTCTTTGCTTAAAGTAGACCTATTCATAAAGAACAGAACTTCGGTTTTTAGGTAAATCTAGAGACATAATAACTTTACACCAGCCTCTAGCACATGTTACAGCAATTGCATTTCTATGTGATGAAATTATCTCGCCCTTCTTTTCTGTATAAAGAGATATTTCATGTGTAATTTTTTCGCAAAATCGTTCACTGATGACATATGCTATAATTTTGAATGATTTCTATGCTTAAAGACGTACAGTACCAATATTTCCATGTATTTCAAATACGCCATTTCAAATGCAAATATGTATTTTGGGGTGGGTAATGTTACACATGCATCTTTTACTATAGTTTTTAGTAAATTGATGGACATAAATTCTTGGAGTGGGTGTCGCGTTCTAATCTAGGACCCCGATCAATACAGTGACGTTATGCCCCTATACGGCTATAATCCATTTATACCCCTATAATGGCATAAACGATCAAGAGCAATATTTCAGAAACCCGTCTCTGGCCTAACACGATCAGAGCCACATTTCAGAATCACTTCCTCTGCAGCTCATTAGAGCAAATGACACAGCAGAAGCCACTATCTAAGATTCCTAGGTTACACTCCGAGTTCTTCAACAAGATAAAACTCAGCAACCTGGGAAATCCCCGCTTGCTATGTTTTGATTAGTAATAGAACTCTAATGAGCACTGAGAGACGATCACTTCCTAGTGACATCTTTATTGACATTTTATGTCCACAAACAAGGCACCTTTCAGGTATAAATATTACCAACGTTGCCTTAAGCAAACGCTGCTGTCTCAACGACATCGATGATAGCGATGGTGTGGTGAACATAGGAGCAGAACAGCTGTCCCCTGCAGAGCCCAGCAGATGCAAGCTGCCCACGGACGCTGCCCCTCCTCCTCCTCGACGCGCTGAGAGAGACGCTGTCTTTTCTCCTGCCGAGAAAATCCAGCTCCGGCGTTTCCAGCCTACTCTTGCGAGTGACTGGGATATCGAGTCCGGGAAGGAGATAAAAGACCTCCAACATTCTATTTCAGAGGTATGGTGTTGACTAAACCGTAGAGAGAATTCTTGAAGCAAACCTTGGCAAAACCAACTTAACTGAAACTGCTACTTACTTACTCCCTCCCAAGTATTAGGCTTAGGGCAGGTACACTGGGGTAGGCGTAGTTAGAAGCACCAGTTGAGTACGTTAGCCGAATGTATATATGAATGTATATATGTTTTATTCATTTTAAACCATTGTATGGCTAAGAAACCATATCAATGCTTTTACAGTATTATTTCGCAATCCTCCTTTTACTGTACGCACTTTTTATAATAACAAGTCTTGCAATTGTGGCAATTCATTTCTCTTGCACGAGAAGAAAGACTGTTCAATAAATAATACCTTTTTATTGAAAACGCCTGTCTCTCTATTCTCTGCATCTTGGTGAAAGTAATCTGCACAACTGACTGAGTAAAACAACTGTCTATTGTTTCACACAACTCTAGAGATTGACTCTTATTCTAAGGAGCAAAGTTGTCATGTTTATGCGGTTGTTGGAAAACTGAATCCCTTCTTGTCTGTACCAGGGAAGCTGATCACTTTCTATTCAGTCAAGAAAGTTTCCAGTGACCTCTGAGCTAGTTGGTAACAAACCCAATTAAGTTTAGCATAGTCAGTGGAGACCTGGAAGATCGGCACTTCTACATCCATACTACTGTTTATGTTATTCCAATGCGCAGGGCCTATTGGGAAAATAGGGACTACACTACAGTAAGAGTTGGCATACATCAATGACTATACATGAGAGTCTGTGATTGCGTAAGTGACTGCATGGATCAATGTGTACTTGTATCAGTGATTGTAAAAGAGAGTAAGTATGTGTTAGTATATGTTTGAATAAGTAAGGTTATGTGTGTATAACTGCATATATGAGGGAATGGGAGTGTGGTTGATTCTTTGCATGACTGACTAGGTTTGTGAGTAACTCCATGGATGTGTGACAGTGTGTCAGTGTCTGTATAGGTGTATGAGTGCATATGATTGTGTTGTATTGATGATTGACTGTATGTATGATTGATTGTATGGGTGAATGAGTGGATGTGTGTGTAGACTTAGCAATCAGTGAGTGTGTATGTAGTAACTAGTATTGGTGTGTCAATGGTTTCAGGAATGGTAGTCTGTATTCAACACTGGGTGTATCAAAGGTTAGATTAGATAGTGAGGAGGTGCATTATATTATCACATGGATGATGTCATCAGTGATGTCATCAGTGATGTCACTGACCATGTCATGAATGAGGTAATATGTGACATCATTAGCAGTGGATTGCGGGTGCGCGAGTTATAGTGAGTCCAACTAACTATAACGTAGGAATTTCAATGGTTTTGTATGAGTAAAATGTTCAGCTAACTATAACTGGTGTCAAACATATGGTTTATTCAGTGAATTTCAAAGGTTTTTTAAATGCTAATTCCTAACTATAACAAATGTGAAACCTATGGTTTTTTCAGTGAATTTCAAAGGTTTTTTAAATGCTAATTCCTAACTATAACGATTGTGAAACCTATGGTTTTTTCAGTGAATTTCAAAGGTTTTTTAAAAGCTTCCTTCCTTCCTTTGTATGTCGAGTTTGTAACCTACGATTTTTAGATTGAATTTTTTTTTATTAGCGTTTTTTTAACTATTAATTATTATTATTTTTTTTCTCAAAAATTATTTTTTCAATGTATTTTTCATTGGTTGTTAACAGTTTTTCTTACAACTAATGAAAACCCCACCCATTTCCTTCACTTCTTCTTTCACTTAGGAGACAGCAAGACCTGTTCCTTTCTGTTCTTCTATTTAGTGAAAGGAATGGCTGCCAGACCACCCAGCAGCAGTGAGGACACAGATGACTTCATTGAGGAGGAGCCTCCTCAGCCCAAGGTGAAGGAGCACTTTATATGGAAATTTTTCACCTACCACCAGGTGAAAAAAAGGTTCATGCTCCAAAGGTGGAGTGTAAAATTTGCTAAACAGTTCTTTCACGGGGTGACCCTAGAAGAAAGTACAGTTTAGGCAACTCCACAATGATTCAGCATGTCCAACGGAGGCACCCCCAGAACTATGCCCGGGAGAGTGTCAGGGACCTTGCACGTAATCCCCCATGAGATGGAGCCTCAACATCCACTGGAGGAGCAACAACATCATCCGTAAGAGGAAGAACTGAGCAGCTGATCCCCAATATTCAACCTGTTTTCAATGATATCACTATCAAGTGTAAGCAGTGTGATGAACTGCTTTGCTACGGAGAACAGAGTATAATGAACATTGTACGCACAAGGGAAAACCACCGCTGCCGCCCCCAGCCCTAATTTTTCCCCTTTTTTTTGCTCCTGTTGAGCAGTTTTGCATTCCCTGTTTTTGTTTTTGTTCAGAAAAAAAACATTAAAAAAAGAAAAAAAACAGTTCTATTTAGAACTACCTCCAATTCTCCAAAAAGAGCTGTATTCTTTACAAATTCAAAAGGAGTGAGTGAGGTGGAGTGGAGTCAGAAAGCAAAGGAAAATGAGTGAGGGAGCAAAGAAAGGGACGAGAGGGGAAGGGAAGTGAACTAGGGGGACTGAAAGAAGGTGAGTGTGGGAGGTGAGTGAGGAGAAAGGGAGTGAACAAGGGGAATGAGTTTAAGTGAAGAAAACGGAGTAAGGGAACGGGGGGGTGGAAGGGTAAGAGAAGAGCAGTGATGTTGAGGAAAGAGTGGTGATAGAGAATGGATAAAGGCAAGTGAGCGTGAGACAAGGGGAGTAAGGGAGTGAGGAGACAGAGGAAGTGAAGGAAAAAGTGACAGTAGAGGACTGAGTGAGGGAGGAAAGAAAGAAAAGTGATGGAGTGTGGCTGAGTTATAGGGAATAAGCGTAACAGAATAGGAGTGAAAGACTAAGAGGACAGAGAGAATAGGGGTAACAGAGAGAAAGTGAGGGAAGGGGAGTGAGTAAGTTATAGGACAGAGGGATTGAGAGAAGGAGTTACTGAAGTGGAGTAAGGAGAGTAAGGGTAGGGAAAAGAGTGAAAGAGCGAAAGAAGGGAAGAGAGAGGAAGAAAAGTAAAGGAGAAGGTCTGAAAGAAGGTGAGTGCGGGAGTATGGCTGAGTTATACAGAGTGAGTGTGACACAAGAGGAGTGAGAGACTAAGGCGATGGAGACAATGACAGAGAGAGAAAGAAGGAAAGGGAGGGTAGAAGTAAGAGGACAGAGGGAATAAGAGAAGGAGTTACTGAAGTGGAGTAAGGAGAGTTAGGAAAGGGAAAAGAGTGACGGAGCGAAGGAAGGGAAGAGAGAGGAAGGAAAGTAAAGGAGAAGGTCTGAAATAAGGTGAGTGTGGGAGTATGGCTGAGTTATAGGGAGTGAGCGTGACAGAAGAGGAGTGAGGGATTAAGAGGACGGAGAGAATGAGACTAACAGAGAGAGAATGAGGGAAGGGGAGTGTAGAAGTAAGAGGAGAGAAAGAGTAAGAGAAGGAGTTAGTGAAGTGGTGAAGGACTGGGTTATTTAAGACCCAGCGGTGCCAGGGAACAACACCTGAAACCTTCGTGGGTAACCTGCTCCGGCGTACAAGTGACAGAGACACGGGACACTTCCTTCGGCGTCAAAGATTCGAGCTTTATTTACTGCAGGGAACACAGAAATCACGGCAAGTACAACACGTGCTACTTGTGGAGACTGCTTCAAATTGGTTCTGTGGATCGCTCCTTTTATACACAATTCGCCCATAGGTTTACATGGTACACAAAGGTTTATGGCTTGGTTCCCATAGTTATCCCCCAGAGGGGTCGTTTTGGTCTCTTTGATACATTCGAGGTCCGGAACATAAGTGCGGAAACATTTGGTGGTTCCCAACTGTAAAACCCATCTTCTCACCATTAGTGCATTCCATTCAGCAGTAAAACAGATCGAAGAAGGAACAAGAACAGGTGCGGAGGAAGATGGAGACAGTGGGGAAATTGGAAAGGGTGTAAAAGGGGGGGGGTATCAGGAAACACGAGCTACAGGCATCAAAGGGACGTGCCTAATGAGATGCACGGCTAAAACAATAGACCGGCACGGCAAGATGAGCCTCGAGCGGGGCCATTTGCCTTACAGTATCACCCCCCCTCGTCATAAAGACAGTTTCAAAGAACATGTGTCTTCCATACATCTCTCGGGAATCCCAGGGTCGCGAAGCAGACAGCGTTCGTTCGCTGACTACTTGAGGGCAAGAGACAAAATGGATGCCGTATCTAAAATGGAACCCGTGGGTACAGATAGAATAACCCACATAACAGACGAACGGTTTAGGTTAGCACAGCGAAACTGCATACACCCACTAAACTCGTCATTTGCGGTTCATAGATACCAGACTCGACCATATTCGTGCGAGTCAAAAACATCACTTACAATTGTCACGGAACCTCAGACGCTCCTTTTGCCCTCATGTAGGCAAGCACTAGTCGGAATCATACTCGATATTCATTAGACCATCTAGATGTTGCTGTAACATAGCTCTGTCCAACCGAGCTTCTTTGGTAACAGGTGGCTGTCTTATACACGCTGTAGCACAGAGGCCACATAAGGCAGGACCACACTGCACGCAAAGGCAGCATGTGAACAGGAACGCCACAACAACTCCGATAATCATCAGAATCTTCCAACCCCAAGTCGACATCAGGCCCCAAAACCACCCAAGTAGCGTCCAATCCCCTACATCCACGTGTATGGATTCAGAGATCTTATGCAACTTTGAGATGGCTTGATAGACGGTCGGAGCATTATCAGGAATGAAAATACAGCAGCTCGAATGGATCACCTTACATACCCCACCTCGATCTGCTAAGATCACGTCTAAAACCATACGGTTTTGTAACGTCATAAGTCCATCCGCCTGAAGTTCTGTGGTGATATTACCAAGGGCACTGGCAGTAATATTAGCTGTCGATTCCACCACTCGAGTCAACTGTCTCAGGTTCCTACTATTAACCATAGGTCCCCAAAACGGGAGGAAACCCTTGAAAAAGTCTCCTGCCTCTTGACCGGCAGTGTCCTCTTCGCTAATTACGCCTCTCACAACTCTAGTCTTGTGATAATCTGCATCTACAGTGAACGTCGGAGGCAACAAATTTGCGATAAAACATGAGCCCACAAAGTCGAAGGGCAACCATGCATGCGCACGATCATGGCAGATAAAGTATGTACCCTTGGCAGCCAGAAACACAGGGGACGAGACCATCGGCAATATGTAATTTTCGGTGCAAGCACTCTCTCCAAGTCGGGTTTTCGATCTTCGGCCCCGACCTATTAGACAAAAATTACCAATGTGGGGTACGACCCATATCGGGGGCGAGCTTTTAAGCTGTTTTTCACTAGTGAACACACTATACTCGCCTCTACTCAGAACCCTATAGGCTTGTACCTCTTCTTCGGGAATAAGCGAGGGATCATAGATATCGCTATCTAAATCCTCTATCGCTATGGACAAAGGCTTTTGATACGAGCCAGGGCCAGAGTAGGGAGAACGTGGTTCTCGAATGGGGTGGAAACCTAGTGCGCTTCGAAACATTGTTTGAAATGCTCGAGCGGAACCCTGGGAACTGTACGGCAAAACCAAATATGGAATTCCCTTATCTGTGGTATGTGGCATCAACCCGCACACCCAACAATTAGTAGTGTTAACCACTAACTGATGCTGGTGAAGGAGCTGAATAAAGGAATTATTGCGAAATTCTGCACGTCTAGCCTGCTCGTGTTCGGGTAAGATATGGAAAGAATGAGGAGATGCAGTGGAGGTAATTTTAGAATCAGAAATAGGAGTAGGTGTAGGTATGGCAGAAGGTAAGAAGTACGACATCATATAGTACACCCCACCCGCTAGTAATGCAGAAACAATCAAAAGCAATACAAATATCTGAAACATAAAGCATTTCGTACAACTAAGTTGCTGTAGCTCGAATCTTTGTGCCTGTGCTCTTTCCACATCCATCAGCTTTGAAAACGCCATCCCCTATGACCGTCCGCAACGTTTCTTGACGCACTTCGTTCTGTGTAGCAGTAGTCAATTCCTAGGAGTTCCCAGGAACCGACGGTCTTTAACCTAGCGTCAAGACCTACTAACCAGAAAGAAGTACGCGCGCGGCCCTACGGCCTTTATTTATAATATATATGCAATGTCTCTCAGCTGTGGAAGCAAAAATACGTAGGAAAAAGAACCTTCAATATGTACAAGAATAATTACAATGATACAGGTGTTCAGACTGATCGTGGAAAACGGGATAATGCAGGTGTCAAGGGACAGAACAGGATCTTTTTATGAGTCTTTAGTGCGGGATCGCAAAAAGTATCGAGTTTTCCCAGGACGTGTCTGTTCGCCAAACAAAGGATCCGTTGAAGAGACAGCGTCCTGTTGATCAGTTGAATGTTCTGGTCTTGAGTCTTCTGATGACAAATGTTCAACAGTGTCTTTCTGCTGCACTGAGGATTCTCCAACAGGTTGTGCGTCGCTGAAAGGAACAAACGCCGGCAATCCTTCGGTTTCAGTTGATGCAATGCCTCTCCTCACCCACGAGTTTGCCGGCAACGAAATAGGGACTTTCTTCGTATGGGTGGCATGCACCCAGTTTTTCCGACCCTCTAGACGAACGGCAGTTCTCGTGGCAAGGAGGACCTGGTAGGGTCCAGTGAACCTGGGCTCCAAATTCTTCTTCCGAGAAAAGTTTCTGGTAACCACCCAGTCTCCAGGCTGGAGCTGGTGGCCTGGACCCTCCGTCTGCGTCGGCAGTGCTTCGTAAACCTGTTGGTGAATTAACCTCAGTTTAGCAGTCAAGTCATGAAGATAGTCAATCAACATTGGGTACTCAAGATCACAGAACACACCCGGTCTAGGGACCCCCCAAATATTTGCAGGACGACCGAACACTATTTCATAGGGACTGAGCCCTACTCAGGAGTGTACGGTTGCCCTTGTTGACAGTAAAGCTAAGGGTAAAGCGTCAGGCCACGAAAGACCAATCGTAGCCTGAATCTTTGCTAGTTTTAGTTTAAGGGTGCCATTATACCCTTCAACCAAACCAGCTGACTGGGGATGATTGGCGCTGTGGAATTTTTGATTAATTCCAAGGCCTTTGCACACACTCTTCATCACACTCCCCACAAACTCACTCCCGTTATCAGACCATACAACCCGAGGCATTCCGTACCGAGGAAAGTATTCCTTCAGTAGGATTTTTGCCGTTGACAAAGCAGTGTTGTCCTTGAGAGGATAGGCTTCAATCCATCGGGAGAACGCGCAAACCACAACCAAAACGTATTTCAAGTTATTGCATCGCTCCATATCGATGAAGTCTAATTGAATCACCTCAAAGGGACACGAAGGGGGAGCAAAACTACCAGGAGGAGTTGGGGTTCCCTTACCAGGATTGTACAACATACATACCATACAGTTCTTAACCAATCGTTCAGCACATTTCGTGATACCATCATTCTTCCACACAGGAGACAACAATTTGCAGATACCTTTCACGCTAATATGTGCTAACCCATGTGCCATTGTCAAAACAGCCAGCACATACGCATCCGGCAACATCCATCTTTTCTGTTCCGACAAATCAATCCAACAACCATTCGCATCCAACTTTCCCGTACTTTCATTCCACTTCTTCTTTTCAGTCTCAGTGGCCTCATTTTGTATCGCCTTCACACTCTCAATAGTGTCCTCACACATACTCGACTCTGCAGGCCACCGAACCGAACTCGTTACATACATTCGAGTGCTAAGGTTCCGGTCAGTCTCCTTAGCAGTCTCATCCGCAAACGCATTACCACAACCAACATCATCCGTCACCTTACGATGTGCACTACATTTAACAATCGCTACCTGCTTAGGCAACGTAAGTGCATCCAAAAGATCGTTCACAAGTTGGCCATGCTGAATCTTCGTACCATGCGATGTCAGAAAACCTCTCTCTCTCCACAATCGTCCAAAGCTATGAGCAACGCCTAATGCATACTGACTGTCAGTATACACATTCACACGTTTATCTTTTGCTAACACACACGCTCTAGTTAAGGCAATCAGCTCTGCAGCCTGGGCAGAATTCTGATTCAATCTCGCAGCTTCCACAACAGTACTCAAAGTTACAACAGCATACGCAGTGGTCACATCACCATTCGGCAATTTAAAACACGAGCCATCTACATACAATGTTCCATCTGGATCTTCTAAAGGAGTGTTTTTAAGGTCCACTCGACCTTTTGTTTCCTCCTCTGTTCGCAAATAGCAGTCATGGGCTGCTATTTCATCTGACTCTGTACTAATGGGTAACAAAGTTGCCGGATTCAGAACATTGCAACGTTTTATCTGGATATGACTTGCCAGAAGCGTCAACTCGTATCCGGACAACCTCGCACTTGTCAAGTGCTGAGTTTTCGTACGATTTAAAAGAGTGTCGACTGCATGCGGAACCATCACCGTAAGCGTATTATCCATGACCAATCCTGCTGATTGTCGGATGGACACCGCAGCTGCCGCTGTTGCTCTCAGACAACTCGGCAATGCTCTAGCTACTGGGTCCAAGGTCGAGGAAAAATATGCACATGGACGTTGCTTACCACCAAAAGGTTGCGTTAAGACGCTCAAAGCACAACCTTCCCTCTCGTGAACATATAACGTGAATGGCTTACTGTAGTCAGGAGTACCTAACACAGGAGCCGAACACAATGAATCACGTAATTCAGAAAAACTTGTCTGACATTCTTCCGTCCATGGTAAAGGAGTTGAAACATCCTTGCACGTAAGAGCCACCAATGGTTTCGCTAGCAATGAAAAATTTGGAATCCATTGCCTGCAGTACGACGTGATACCTAGAAAGGCACGCACATCTCTTTGGGTTGTTGGCACAGCCATTCGCGCAATCGCTGCAATTCTCTCTGGGGTCAACCGCCTTCCCTCCTTTGACAATAAGTGACCTAGATAGGTTACTTCTTGACAACAATATTGGAGTTTAGAAGGTGACACCTTGTGATGTAAGTCACAGAGATGTTGCAGCAACGACACCGTAGCAATTTTGCAAATGTCCTGAGTATCCGCAGCTACCAATAAGTCGTCGACATATTGTATTAAGGCCGCACCAGCCGGCAACGTAAACGCATCCAGTTGACCCTTCAAGGCTTGACTGTAAATCGATGGACTCTCACAGTAGCCTTGAGGAGCGCGTTTAAACCGGAAGCTGCGCCCACCAAGAGAGAAACCGAAAAGGTCTCTGCTCTCTTCTGCGATCGGGATGCTGAAGAACGCATTCTTCAGATCGATCACCGAAAACCAAGACGCAGATGCTGGAATCAGAGTCAGTAGCGCCCTAATGTCAGGCACAACAGGGAACTGAGGAATCACAATTTTATTTACCTCCCGTAAATCGATAACAAAACGATAAACAGGTGGTTTCGAAGGATCAGTACGTTTTAAAATAGGCAGCACAGGGCTGTTGCACACGTTTCCCCGGGTCTCTTCAATAACATCTTTGTCGATCAAGTCATAGATGATCGCTAACAGTGCTCGTTCACCATCAAGAGAGATACGATACTGGGGAATACGTGGCAATCGCACATTAGATTTCAACTGAACGACATAAGGGGAGATGTCAAGCAGGCCCACATCATTGGGACCTGTTGCCCATAGGGATTCAGGAAGAGAACTCAATTCCGGTGGAAGCTTATCAAGAGACAAGTACATAGGAGAGACAACCTTCTCTCCCAACGTAAGCTTTACACCCGCAGGAGAACAATACAAAGTTGCATACAAACGTTTAAGCAAATCCAGACTCAAGAGATTTTCACCACAACCAGTAGTCAAAATCAACGGTGCTTCAAGCTCACGTGGTCCAATCGTAAGAGGCAAAGGGCGTGAAACTGGATTGCTAACGGGGGCGCCAGAGAATCCAACGGAAACATTTGTTAAGCCAGACAAAGGTGCGCCAGGGAGTTTCGAATGCATAATAGAACTTTTCGCTGCACCAGTGTCCAACAGAAAAGGCTCAACGACGCCCGATGTAGCAACTGCGACGTAAGGCCCTCTCTGATCAACCGGAACTGATACCACTCCCTCTCCTTGTCTATGGCTATCCTAGTAATTACTGTCGTCAGTTCCCTGATCGACGTAATAATCGTCTACATTGTACTGCGCAGATCGTCCTTGCGATGATCCACGTTGATCGAAACAGTTATTAGAATTCGATTGGTTATCTGAACGGTCATTCTGAGCACCACGACCCCTACCGCGTGATGTCTGCTGTGAACCACCACGACCTCCTCTAGAGAAATTACCACTATTACGGTCGTTTAGAACAGGACAATTGAATTTTATATGACCCTCCTGTCTACAATAGGCACACTGATTGTACCCTAACGATGATCTTTGGGAAGAGGAGTCATTTCGAGATTGTGATCTGTTCGATTGCGACTGCGATCTATTCTGTTGCAAAGCATTCTGATTCGAACGTGGAGGATACGCTTGCTGTAACAACACTTTAGTTTTAAGCTCTTTCGTCTTTTTATCAGCACGGTCGTTTTCTTCTTTCTCTCTATTCTCATAATATTGTGCTGTGGCCAATATCTGAGCTGAGGTAGAAACGGCCCACGCACTTTCTGAATTCTTCAGTTTATTGCTCAAATCGGGCAATAAGTTAGAGACAAATTTGTCCACGAACAACCGTTGACCACCCTCAGTGCCCATATCCTGCCCACTATGATCGATGAATGCCTCCTCAAATCTCGTAAAGAAGTCGGAGACACTCTCGTCCTTTTTCTGCTTACAAGCTGACAATTTGTCCCAATTCACCCTCATAGCTGGCATAAGAGTTTTCATTAATGTAATTATTCTCTGAGGGAGAGCAGCAATCAACTGCTCGGGTTTAGCACCACCAGTTTGCAACCCATCAGCCGCTATAAGGGCAGCCCAATCACCGCCCAATTCGTTAGGATGGTTTTCCTGACGAATCTTAGCCCAGACCGGTTGCGGTACAACATTGCCAAACAGCATATCGATATCGGCAAGATTCATTATCCTAGCGTCTACAAGCTGCGATAACTCTTTATAATACCCTGCAGGATTTTTGCGAGGGTCAGGCAAAGATTGCTTCACCTGCAACACTTCTGATCGTTTCCACGGGAGATGAATCCATACTCTCTGGAAATGTGGCAGAATAATAGGAACAGCATTAGCATCGCCTGGCATCCACACTGGTGGAACTTCACGCATGGGAAACTGACCAGACGCATCTAACTGCCTCTCAACGTCCTCAACAAACAGGGCTTGAGGTATAGGAGTGGGACGGAAAGATAGCAACCGCTCAACAGCACGTCGAACATTGGTATCCACTATCAGTCCGTTCGAGAACTGAAGCTGTAGATCAGACAAAGCGGACAGCACCTCGTCAGGCGCATCAGCAGATATCTGATCACGAAGGACCTTACACATTTCTTCGAACACAAATCTTTGGGTTGGTATATTAAATTGACAGAACGTATCGAGTACAATACGTGGTGGATTTCTAAGAGGATGTGTTATCCAACCCATCGCCATATTATATAGCGAAGCGCGTTCCCTGTTACCAGGAAGCTGACTACGTCTCTGAGGACCATCTGAACCAGCGGACCCAAGAACAGGTCCGAGAGAATGAAAGAAGTTAGCCGCAACAGGAGAAGTACGACTACGAACAGAGGGAGAAGTATAGGACACAGAACTGACAAGAGAAGGGGTAGAAACAGAAGCAACAGCAGGAGTTAGTAGAGCAGGAACAGTAGCGGGAGCAGGAGTATGCGGAAGTGGAGGAGCAGTGGGAATAGCAGCGGGTAAGGGAGCAGGAACAGTCGGAAGAACGGGTGCAGATTGAGGAACAGGCTGAAGAACAGGTGGTGGAACAGGTACAGGGGGAACCACTGGAGCAGCGGTACCCTGCACATACGGAGGTGGCGACTTCAGAAGATAAGACATTAGAGGATCCTCAACTGGTTCTTCCTTCTTATCCGACTCCGTAGGCAAAGCAGGATAGCATTTATCTATGGACATACGCTGTAGCCTATTGAACACTTCCTTTTCCTTATCCTCCTTATCACGCTGAAACTGCTCTGCTTTCTTTACAATGGTAGCAACACCATCTCTCTGACTTCGTTTAGTCTGTCTGATTTCTTTCTGTCGGGCTTCTTTACGCCACAACCGAAAGGCATCAAACATGGCCGGCCTTGACTTTTTCGCAAATAATTTAGCCTCTAGATTATCTAAGATTGGAGTCTCAAAACTACCATGAGGTGGCCAACTAAGGACACCATCCTTCTTAGTATACCGAATCCAGTAATCATTAAAAGTAATCGGGCCTAGCCCGTGTTTACTGTAGAGCTCATAAGTGGGAGTTCCAACCGGAGGTATCGGACACGAGTCCTCCAGTCGGGAATCCGTGCCACAACGTCTGAAACAACTAAACAAAGTACTACGACCAGGCATCTTGCACACTAGCCGAGTTTCACAAACTTCAAGGGTTACGGGATTTACCAAGTCCCAGCAAAGAGCAAAAACCCTCGGTTTTTGGCGTCTGCAGTCGTCAAATATCACAACAAAGTACCAAGAACCACAAATGCAATGGAACCATGCAACAACTAAGAACCACAACCAAGAACTCTGGGAGCGACCCACAAATACTTAACTCAAAGATCGATGGCGTCACCAGGAAGGCCCGTCAATCGTCTCGCTATACCAAGGTCTACGCCAGGCGCCAAAACAGGTCTACAGTCAGGGCAGCAGTCCGTCGCAGCCGTCAGGAGGCGGGAATCTTCGCGGGAAAAGTCTTCGGGCCACTTATTTCGACAACAGGATCGATGAAGCGGAGTGCACCTTCCCTCGGAGATTTCACACGAAGTTCCTCACGATCGTCGGGCTTGGACCGGTACCACTGATGCAGCCCCACGTTGGGCGCCAACTGAAGGACTGGGTTATTTAAGACCCAGCGGTGCCAGGGAACAACACCTGAAACCTTCGTGGGTAACCTGCTCCGGCGTACAAGTGACAGAGACACGGGACACTTCCTTCGGCGTCAAAGATTCGAGCTTTATTTACTGCAGGGAACACAGAAATCACGGCAAGTACAACACGTGCTACTTGTGGAGACTGCTTCAAATTGGTTCTGTGGATCGCTCCTTTTATACACAATTCGCCCATAGGTTTACATGGTACACAAAGGTTTATGGCTTGGTTCCCATAGTTATCTCCCAGAGGGGTCGTTTTGGTCTCTTTGATACATTCGAGGTCCGGAACATAAGTGCGGAAACATTTGGTGGTTCCCAACTGTAAAACCCATCTTCTCACCATTAGTGCATTCCATTCAGCAGTAAAACAGATCGAAGAAGGAACAAGAACAGGTGCGGAGGAAGATGGAGACAGTGGGGAAATTGGAAAGGGTGTAAAAGGGGGGGGGTATCAGGAAACACGAGCTACAGGCATCAAAGGGACGTGCCTAATGAGATGCACGGCTAAAACAATAGACCGGCACGGCAAGATGAGCCTCGAGCGGGGCCATTTGCCTTACAGTATCACCCCCCCTCGTCATAAAGACAGTTTCAAAGAACATGTGTCTTCCATACATCTCTCGGGAATCCCAGGGTCGCGAAGCGGACAGCGTCCGTTCGCTGACTACTTGAGGGCAAGAGACAAAATGGATGCCGTATCTAAGATGGAACCCGTGGGTACAGATAGAATAACCCACATAACAGACGAACGGTTTAGGTTAGCACAGCAAAACTGCATACACCCACTAAACTCGTCATTTGCGGTTCATAGATACCAGACTCGACCATATTCGTGCGAGTCAAAAACATCACTTACAATTGTCACGGAACCTCAGTGGAGTAAGGAGAGTAAGGGAAGGGAAAAGAGTAAAGGAGCGAAGAAAGGGAAGAGAGAGAGAGGAAGGAAAGTAAAGGAGAAGGTCTGAAAGAAGGTGAGTGTGGGAGTATGGCTGAGTTATAGGGAGTGAGCGTGACAGAAGAGGAGTGAGAGACTAAGGGGACGGAGAGAATGAGGCTAACAGAGAGAGAATGAAGAAAAGGGAGTGCAGAAGTACGAGGACAGAGGGAGTAAGAGAAGGAGCTAGTGAAGTGGAGTAAGGAGAGTAAGGGAAAGGAAAAGACTGAAGGAGCGAAAGAAGGGAAGAGAGAGGAATGAAAGTAAAGGAGACGGTCTGAAAGAAGGTGAGTGTGGGAGTATGACTGAGTTATAGGGAGTGAGCGTGACAGAAAAGGAGTGAGAGACTAAGGGGACGGAGAAAATGAGGCTAACAGAGAGAGAATGAAGGAAAGGGAGTGTAGAAGTAAGAGGACAGAGTGAGTAAGAGGAGGAGTTAGTGAAGTGTAGTAAGGAGAGTAAGGGAAAGGAAAAGACTGAAGGAGCGAAAGAAGGGAAGAGAGAGGAAGGAAAGTAAAGGAGAAGGTCTGAAAGAAGGTGAGTGTGGGAGTATGGCTGAGTTATAGGGAGTGAGCGTGACAGAAGAGGAGTGAGAGACTAAGAGGACAGAGAGAAGAGGGGTAACAGAGAGAGAGTGAGCTAACTTACCTCAAAGCACTCTAAATACATTTTTTACTCAATTTTTTTACACAGTTTTTCCCCGTGGTGCGCTCAGGGTGTGCGTACCAGAGAGCGCACCTGGGAACGCACCCAGCTCTTACCCTGCGAAAATAAAAAAAAGGGCCCTTCCAGGCCCCCCTCAGAAAACCTAGGGGGTTAGGGGGTGTCTACCCTGCCCCCTTTTAATCATTTCCATCTTTTTATTTTCACCTCAGGTGTCTCGATTTTACCGAGACACAAGATGGTGGACTCTCCGGACTGTTTAGAATGTTGACAGACATCAGGCAGCCATCTTGTGCCGGGTGCGCTCCCCGGTACACGTACCGGTGAGCGCTCGGAGCGCGCCTATAGATATATATGTGTTTTTTAAGTTAATTTTCGTAAAAACCACTGGAGCAAATTTCACCAAATATAGCAAAAGCACATCTGCGTACCAGTCCCTACAATTTTGCAAAGTTTGGCGTACATCCGTTCAGCGGTTCGAGCTGTAGCTGTGTCAGATCGTCCTATTGAAAATTGCATAGGGAAAATACGTTTTGGGACCCCCCTTTTTTCTCAGCCCCCACTTCACGAATCCCCCCGAAACTTTCGGGGAAGGAGCGGAGCGGAACTGGCCAAAATTTTGGAAAATTACACGTGAATTTCTCAACCGGTGCCAAAGTTATTCCCAATAGAATGTTGCGGATTTCCTATGGTAGCTAGGTCCTAACTATAACTACCTACTGGCGACCGCCAGTAGGTAATATATATATATATATATATATATATATATATATATATATATATATATATATATATATATATACGAAGAAGACTCCACACAGCCTCCAGCAAGCAACGAAGCAATGCCGACGATGAAGGAGACGGACCACCAGGCTCAGGTAGGATGTTTTTATTTCACCACAACAGAGAACAGCTACACGTTTCGGGCTTAGAAGCCCTTGTTCACACTGTAATTGTCAATGAAGTTTGTTGCTTTTTTATATGCTTAGTGAAACACACCCTTATCCATTACATCATCAATCACATGATCATAGAAAGTGAAAACATACATGTATTCAATCACTTTTTATTCATCCTCTAGTTTTAATTCCTAAAGAGATCTGTTATACGGTTTAATTCTATCTGTATAAATACATAAACCACAACACCTTCTTAGGTACATCACTATTTCTCCTTTTATACTCTGGATATATTATTCAAAATGTATAATACTCTATCCATGATTCGCTTTAATTATATGTAATGATGATGGTGCAAAAAATAGCAAAGCAGCAACTGATTTAAAGTGAAAAAACTGTGCAAAATATGTGCAAAAGGAAGCATTATAAAGTGCAAACAGCATGATTCAAGAAGCATATCAATATTTATAACAATAATAATATCCCAGATCTCTGAGATAAAATTAGTTAAAGTCATAAAAATAACCTTCTTTTAAAATTCATCATAACAGTATAAATAGTGCTAAAACAGAAATCAAAAAGTATTATAAATAGATATAAATATATACAAACAAATACTCGAAAAAATTAGATATAAATAGATATAAATACAATATCACAAAAGGCACGATATTAAGTACTCTCACACGATAATATTTTTGGAATGATTTACAGACAAGCATACTATACTTAATATTAGGGATCCTATATATTAAGTTTTTATTTCCAGACAATAATTCATCTTATTAATAAAGTCTGAGAATAAATATGATATTAATTTATTGAAGCCATCAGATCCAAAGGAAATTATGCATTTCTTCCGTGTTATTTAATCCATTGGGCCACTTGCTATCAAATTCCAGAATCATTTTGGTTTCTAATTGTCTTAATGAGCGTTCTCGATTACCCCCTCTTCTCAACTTAGGAATGGCACCTACTACATAGTATTTTAGGCATTCCACGTCATAAATATGTGTGCTTTTAAAATGTCGGGCCACAGGATAAGCAGGGTCACTATGTAGAATAGCCCTTAGATGTTGTAATATTCTGACATGCACCTGTAGCTTAGTACTACCGACGTAGTTCAAGCCACAGTTGCATTTCAAAACGTACAGGGCAAATTCGGTCTTACAATTAAAACTACCTCTAATGGGTACTTCTCGTGTACAAAATGGAGTGGAGTAATGAGTCGCGTTTATACCAAACCTACAGGCTCTGCAACTGGTGCATTTACGAAATCCATTAATAGGTTGGAGCCAGGATATGTTTTGTTTTATTTCTTGAGCTGCCTTATCCAAGATAGTGCCCATATTTCTGGCTCATCTAAATGTATTTGTAGGAGTCTGAGGAGTCTGGAATTAAGCACAGTGTCAGTCAATATAACGGGCCAATTTTTCTTTATAATGGCCTTCAATTTCCTCTCTTCACTACTAAAAGTAGTTATCAAATGTGGACATTCATTAGTAGTGATAGATTTGACTATTCCTCCCTGTGCTTCTACCAAAGTGTCCACAGGATTACTTGTTTTAAAAAGGCGTTCTCTAGATCTATATTTGTTTTAACAATGGCCTGTTGTAAAACTTTATCAGTATAACCTTGTGCCTTAAATCGTAAAACCATTTCATTAATGCATAAATCAAAGTCATCAGAAGAACTACAAATTCTTTTTAATCTCAAAATCTCTCCGTACGGAATGCTAGATTATATATATATATATATTACCTACTGGCGATAGCCAGTAGGTATATATAGTTAGGATTTTTTTCCTATGGGATTTTTGAAAATTCTATGTCGAATAACTTTGGCGTTTGAGGACAGAATTGGCTGAAATTTTCAGGAAAATGGAACATTTTGTTTCTGAGCAGCCCCTGAAAATTTGGGGGGGTTTCGTCAAGGGGGGGCCGAGAAAAAAGGGGGGTCCCAAAACGTGTTTTTCCCATGCAATTTTCCATAGGGCGGTTGGCCTCACTTTTAGCCTGAACGGCTGAATGGATTTACACCAAACTTGGCAAAATTGTAGGGGCTGGTAGCCCGATGTGCCTTTGCTATGTCTCAAGATATAGGCTCCAGTGGTTTTTACGAAAATTAACTTTGAAAAATATATATTGGGCTACTTTGGGCTATATATATGTTGGAGCCCAAATGTAGCCCAATGTAGCCCAATGTAGCCCAATGTAGCCCAAAGATGGCCACCAGAGACAAAAAAAACAAATGTAGCCCAAATATCAGCCAGATGTAGCCCAACTATAGCCCAATGACAGAATGTCCCAGAGTGTTCTAAAGAACAACTAGAGTGCTAACAGTCCTACTTATTACAAAGGTATGGCACACCTGAAGCCATCTTGATTGGAATAAAGTGGTAACTCTTAAAACATTTAATTTAAAAAGGAACAAAATGAGGGGGTTCATTTTGCCATAGAAAGTATGATTAGCGAATATATGACGAAATCCCGCATACCATCAGTCTGCAAAAAAAATCCCGCATGTACTATTAGGCCGCAAATTAAAATAACGAAAACTTTTAGAACGAATATGCCTTTAGCATACACTAAACAACTAAACTACCCTAAACCCTAAAACACTACCCCCAGCATGACCCTACACTACACAAACAGTACAACACTACCCTAAACCCTAAAACACTTCCCCCAGCATGACCCTACACTACGCAAACACTACAACACTACCCAAAACCCTAAAACACTACACCCCAGCATGAACCTACACTACGCAAACACTACAACACTACCCTAAACCCTAAAACACTACCCCCAGCATGACCCTACACTACGCAAACACTACAACACAACCCTAAACCCTAAAACACTACCCCCAGCATGACCCTACACTACGCAAACACTACAACACTACCCTAAACCCTAAAACACTACCCCCAGCATGACCCTACACTACGCAAACACTACAACACTACCCAAAACCCTAAAACACTACCCCCAGCATGACCCTACACTACGCAAACACTACAACACTACCCAAAACCCTAAAACACTACCCCCAGCATGACCCTACACTACGCAAACACTACAACACTACCCAAAACCCTAAAACACTACCCCCAGCATGACCCTACACTACGCAAACACTACAACACTACCCAAAACCCTAAAACACTACACCCCAGCATGAACCTACACTACGCAAACACTACAACACTACCCTAAACCCTAAAACACTACCCCCAGCATGACCCTACACTACGCAAACACTACAACACAACCCTAAACCCTAAAACACTACCCCCAGCATGACCCTACACTACGCAAACACTACAACACTACCCTAAACCCTAAAACACTACCCCCAGCATGACCCTACACTACGCAAACACTACAACACTACCCTAAACCCTAAAACACTACCCCCAGCATGACCCTACACTACGCAAACACTACAACACTACCCAAAACCCTAAAACACTACCCCCAGCATGACCCTACACTACGCAAACACTACAACACTACCCAAAACCCTAAAACACTACACCCCAGCATGACCCTACACTACGCAAACACTGCAACACTACCCTAAACCCTAAAACACTACCCCCAGCATGACCCTACACTACGCAAACACTACAACACTACCCAAAACCCTAAAACACTACACCCCAGCTTGACCCTACACTACGCAAACACTGCAACACTACCCTAAACCCTAAAACACTACCCCCAGCATGACCCTACACTACGCAAACACTACAACACTACCCTAAACCCTAAAACACTACCCCCAGCATGACCCTACACTACGCAAACACTACAACACTACCCTAAACCCTAAAACACTACCCCCAGCATGACCCTACACTACGCAAACACTACAACACTACCCTAAACCCTAAAACACTACCCCCAGCATGACCCTACACTACGCAAACACTACAACACTACCCAAAACCCTAAAACACTACCCCCAGCATGACCCTACACTACGCAAACACTACAACACTACCCAAAACCCTAAAACACTACACCCCAACATGACCCTACACTACGCAAACACTACAACACAACCCTAAACCCTAAAACACTACCCCCAGCATGACCCTACACTACGCAAACACTACAACACTACCCTAAACCCTAAAACACTACCCTCAGCATGACCCTACACTACGCAAACACTACAACACAACCCTAAACCCTAAAACACTACCCCCAGCATGACCCTACACTACGCAAACACTACAACACTACCCAAAACCCTAAAACACTACACCCCAGCATGACCCTACACTACGCAAACACTACAACACTACCCTAAACCCTAAAACACTACCCCCAGCATGACCCTACACTACGCAAACACTACAACACTACCCAAAACCCTAAAACACTACACCCCAGCATGACCCTACACTACGCAAACACTGCAACACTACCCTAAACCCTAAAACACTACCCCCAGCATGACCCTACACTACGCAAACACTACAACACTACCCTAAACCCTAAAACACTACCCCCAGCATGACCCTACACTACGCAAACACTACAACACTACCCTAAACCCTAAAACACTACCCCCAGCATGACCCTACACTACGCAAACACTACAACACTACCCTAAACCCTAAAACACTACCCCCAGCATGACCCTACACTACGCAAACACTACAACACTACCCAAAACCCTAAAACACTACCCCCAGCATGACCCTACACTACGCAAACACTACAACACTACCCAAAACCCTAAAACACTACCCCCCAGCATGACCCTACACTACGCAAACACTACAACACTACCCAAAACCCTAAAACACTACCCCCAGCATGACCCTACACTACGCAAACACTACAACACTACCCAAAACCCTAAAACACTACCCCCAGCATGACCCTTCACTACGCAAACACTACAACACTACCCAAAACCCTAAAACACTACACCCCAACATGACCCTACACTACGCAAACACTACAACACAACCCTAAACCCTAAAACACTACCCCCAGCATGACCCTACACTACGCAAACACTACAACACTACCCTAAACCCTAAAACACTACCCTCAGCATGACCCTACACTAGGCAAACACTACAACACAACCCTAAACCCTAAAACACTACCCCCAGCATGACCCTACACTAAACAACCACCACAACTCTACACTACACTAACACAACACTACACTACACAACACTACACTACACTACACAATCACTAACCCACGAAAAAATTAACACAAACCCACTTACCTCTCTCGTCATCGTGGTTTTCACAACGCAAATGCATTTACCATACATGCCTTTAAAACGTAATTCTTTGTAAAGGCATGCGCGATAAATGCACATGCGTTTTGAAAAAATGCGGGATAATGGTATGCGAGGTCAATGACCTTGCGGGATAATGGTATGCGGACTGAAAGTCTGCGGCATAAAAAATGCTGGAAAATGGCTGCAAACCATGATTAGCAGCAGACTTCCCTGGTGAGCACTAGCTTTACTACAGTGATCTAATGAGCAACTAGAGTGCTAACATTCAGAATTTATGGCAAATGTGTGAAACATCTGAATGCCTTCTTGATAGAACCAAAGTAAACAAGCATTGAAAATGCAATAGATCTCGCCCTCGTTTAAGTTAAAGCCATTCTGTTTGTAATGAGGTGGCTTTTTAGCTTTGCTTTTATTAGTGTTTTTAAAACTTTCATGTAAATAACATGCATATGTATGCATATATGTATATGTATGCATGCATTTATATTTATATAGATATGCAGATTATATATGTTTATATATGTATATTACCTACTGGCGATAGCCAGTGGGTATATATAGTTAGGATTTTTTCTCTATGGGATTTCTGAAAATTCTATGTCTAATAACTTTGGCGTTTGTGGACGGAATTGGCTGAGATTTTCAGGAAAATGGCACATTTCGTTTCTTAGCAGCCCCTGAAAATTTGGGGGGGTTTCGTCAAGGGGGGGTCGAGAAACAAGGGGGGTCCCAAAACACGTTTTTCCCATTCATTTTTCCATAGGGCGGTTGGACTCACTTTTAGCTCGAACGGCTGAATAGATTTACATGAAACTTGGCAAAATTGTAGATATGGTTTGCCCGACGGGCCTTTGCTATGTCTCAATATATGTGCTCCAGTGGATTTTGAGAAATTAACGTTTAAAAAAAAATATATATCTGTGACAGCGCTCCGGTTAGCGCCCCGGTTTGCGTACCTGACGCGTAACGGAACTTCGCGAAGCGAAGCTGATTGGCTCTCCGGTGTCTGTCAACATTCTAAACAGTCCGTAGCGGCCGCCATCTTGTCTCTCGGTACGATCGAGAGACAAGATGTGGTGAAAAACGAAGGGGGAAATGAAGGAAAGGGGGCAAGGTAGACCCCTCCTGACCCCCTAGGATTGATGAGGGGGATATTAAAGTGCCCCGCGGGGCAAAAAAAATAAAAATAATTTTTTTGCGATTTTACGCCGTAGAGGCGCGTCCCGGTACGCGAACCGGGCAGCTCACCCGGCAGCTAACCGGGCAGCTAACCGGCAGCGCAGCTGTCAACATTGTAAACAGTCCGGAGCGGCCGCCATCTTGTCTCTCGGTAGGTTCGAGAGACAAGATGTGGTGAAAAAAGAAGGGGGAAATGAAGGAAAGGGGGCAAGGTAAACCCCTCCTGACCCCCTAGGATTGATGAGGGGGATATTAAAGTCCCCAGCGATTTTTCGCGGTAGAGGCGCTTCCCGGTACGCGAACCGGGCAGCTAACCGGCAGCGTAACGGGAGTCCGCCATCTTGTGTTTTTGGAGCGTCCGGTTCGTGTACCGGGTAGCGTCCCGGTAAGCGTAACAAGGGGAAAACCAAGAGAAACAGTGAAAAAAAAATTAAGGGAATAGATTTCCAGCAAACTTGACAAAATTGTAGGGACTGTTTGTTTGATGTGCCTTTGCAAGGCCTCAAGATATGTGCACGTGTGGATTTTGTCTAATTAAGGTTAAAAAAAATATATATATCTGTAAGCGTGCTCCGGCACGCTTACGTTACGGGTTTTGTTTGCGCTGCAGAGCCGATACGTCACGGTTATGCGACGCGTCATGAGGCGTCTCACGTGGCTACGTGATACGTCACGTAATAAAGAATATATTTTACAGCTATAGATATTAGCTTTTAAAAAACCAATGAAATTCACTGAAAAAACCATAGGTTATAGACCATATATAGTTAGGAATTTGCATTTACAAAACCTTGAAAATTCACTGAAAAAACCATAGGTTAGAGACCATATATAGTTAGCTGGACATTTTATTGACATAAAACCAATGAAATTCCATATATAGTTAGTTGCACTAACTATATATCGCGCACCCGCAATCCACTGCTGATGATGTCACATATTACATCATTCATGACATGGTCAGTGACATCACTGATGACATCACTGATGACATCTCAAATGACATCACTGATGACATCACTGATGACATCTCAAATGACATCACTGATGACATCATGACACACCAATACCAGTTACTACATACACACTCACTGATTCCTACGTCTACACACACATTCACTCATTCACCCATACAATCACTCATACATACAGTCACTCATTATTACAACACTATCATATGCACTCATACACCTATGCAGACACTCACACACTGCCACTCATCCATGGAGTTACTCACACATCTAGTCAGTCCTGTAAAGAATCAATCACACTTCCATTTCCTCATCTATACAGTTAAACACAGAACACCATACTTCAGTGACATCACTGATGACATCACTGATGACATCTCAAATGACATCACTGATGACATCTCAAATGACATCACTGATGACATCATGACACACCAATACCAGTTACTACATACGCACTCACTGATTCCTACGTCTACACACACATTCACTCATTCACCCATACAATCACTCATACATACAGTCACTCATTATTACAAGACTATCATATGCACTCATACACCTAGTTAGTCCTGTGAAGAATCAATCACACTTCGATTTCCTCATCTATACAGTTAAACACAGAACACCATACTTTTCACACATATACTAACACATACTTACTCTCTTATACAATCACTGATACAAGTACACATTGATATGCACAGAGTCACACACCTCCCAGCCAGCCACACACACACTCAGTCTTCCATACATCCACTCATTCTTCAATATGTAAAACATAATTAAACTTTACAAAAACACACAGACACTAGATGATGTCATCAGTGATGTCATTTGAGATGTCATCAGTGATGTCATCAGTGATGTCATTTGAGATGTCATCAGTGATGTCATCAGTGATGTCACTGACCATGTCATGAATGATGTAATATGTGACATCATCAGCAGTGGATTGCGGGTGCGCGATATATAGTTAGTGCAACTAACTATATATGGAATTTCATTGGTTTTTTGTCAATAAAATGTCCAGCTAACTATATATGGTCTCTAACCTATGGTTTTTTCAGTGAATATATATATATATATATATATATATATATATATATATATTACCTACTGGCGGTCGCCAGTAGGTATATATAGTTAGGATTTTTTCCCTATGGGATTTCTGAAAATTCTATGCCTAATAACTTTTGCGTTCGTGGACGGAATTGGCTGAAATTTTCAGGAAAATGGCACATTTTGTTTCTGAGCAGACCTTGAAAATTTGGGGGGGTTTTGTGGAGGGGGGGCCGAGAAAAAAGGGGGGTCCCAAAACGCCTTTTTCCCATGTTAATTTCCATAGGGCGGTTGGACTCACTTTTAGCCCGAACGGCTGAATGGATTTTCACGAAACTTGGCAAAATTGTAGGGAGTTAGTTGCACTAACTATATATCGCGCACCCGCAATCCACTGCTGATGATGTCACATATTACATCATTCATGACATGGTCAGTGACATCACTGATGACATCACTGATGACATCTCAAATGACATCACTGATGACATCACTGATGACATCTCAAATGACATCACTGATGACATCATGACACACCAATACCAGTTACTACATACACACTCACTGATTCCTACGTCTACACACACATTCACTCATTCACCCATACAATCACTCATACATACAGTCACTCATTATTACAACACTATCATATGCACTCATACACCTATGCAGACACTCACACACTGCCACTCATCCATGGAGTTACTCACACATCTAGTCAGTCCTGTAAAGAATCAATCACACTTCCATTTCCTCATCTATACAGTTAAACACAGAACACCATACTTCAGTGACATCACTGATGACATCACTGATGACATCTCAAATGACATCACTGATGACATCTCAAATGACATCACTGATGACATCATGACACACCAATACCAGTTACTACATACGCACTCACTGATTCCTACGTCTACACACACATTCACTCATTCACCCATACAATCACTCATACATACAGTCACTCATTATTACAAGACTATCATATGCACTCATACACCTAGTTAGTCCTGTGAAGAATCAATCACACTTCGATTTCCTCATCTATACAGTTAAACACAGAACACCATACTTTTCACACATATACTAACACATACTTACTCTCTTATACAATCACTGATACAAGTACACATTGATATGCACAGAGTCACACACCTCCCAGCCAGCCACACACACACTCAGTCTTCCATACATCCACTCATTCTTCAATATGTAAAACATAATTAAACTTTACAAAAACACACAGACACTAGATGATGTCATCAGTGATGTCATTTGAGATGTCATCAGTGATGTCATCAGTGATGTCATTTGAGATGTCATCAGTGATGTCATCAGTGATGTCACTGACCATGTCATGAATGATGTAATATGTGACATCATCGTTATTCCCAATATAATGTTACGGATTTCCTATGGAAACTAGGTCCTAACTATATATACCTACTGGCGACCCCAGTAGGTAATATATATATATATATATATATATATATATATATATATATATATATATATATATATATATATATATATATATATATATATACATATTACCTACTGGCGGTCGCCAGTAGGTATATATAGTTAGGATTTTTTCCCTATGGGATTTCTGAAAATTCTATGCCTAATAACTTTTGCGTTCGTGGACGGAATTGGCTGAAATTTTCAGGAAAATGGCACATTTTGTTTCTGAGCAGACCTTGAAAATTTGGGGGGGTTTTGTGGAGGGGGGGCCGAGAAAAAAGGGGGGTCCCAAAACGCCTTTTTCCCATGTTAATTTCCATAGGGCGGTTGGACTCACTTTTAGCCCGAACGGCTGAATGGATTTTCACGAAACTTGGCAAAATTGTAGGGACTGTTAGCCCGATGTGCCTTTGCTAGGTCTCAATATATGTGCTTCAGTGGATTTTGAGAAATTAACGTTTAAATCAAGATATATATCTGTAACAGCGCTCCGGGCAGCGATCCGGTTCGCGAACCTTTCGCGTAACGGAACTTTGCGATGAGAAGCTGATTGGCCCTCCGGTGTCTGTCAACATTCTAAACAGTCCGGAGCGGCCGCCATCTTGTCTCTCGGTAGGATCGAGAGACAAGAGGAGGCCAAAACAAAGGGGGAAATTACCATAAGGGGGCATAGTAGATCCTCGTTGACCCCCTAGGTTTCATGTGGAGGTTTTAAAAGGGCCTAGGAGGGTCCAAAAAAAAAAATTTTTTTTTGCGTGGTAAGCGCCAAGTTCGCGAACCGGATAGCTTTCTGGGCAGCGAACTTTATGGATAAAAGAATGAAAGACTTTTCTAATACTGTATGTTAATTGTTTGTTGTTTTTCTTGTTTTTTTTTGTTTTCTTTATTTATTTATTTTTTTTATTATGATTGTGTTTCATACTTTATTAAATTTTCTAACATTTCATTGTCAGAAATGTCATAATTTATTATAGGGTGTAATTGTTTTTCATTTTGAAGCAAGTTGTCTACTGCTTCAACACATTGTAGAAGTTCGTGGTCTCTACTGTCATCCATAAAGTCATCAAGTTTGTCTTGGCTGCTCTCCTTCAGTTCAATCGAAAATGAAACTTGCTGCTCGCCTTCCATTTTGCCTGAAATTTGGATTAAAAAAATATATATTAGTAGAGATAGGGCACTGTTGGGATTAATTTTAGATAGGCAGTTTTTATCAGTGAATTTATCTTTTGGCAGTGTATAGTATGAGAGTGGAAATAGGACTAAAAAAAAGTGTATGTGATTTAACCAAGACACTACTACTACAGAGGGATAGTGTATATGTAGCAGAAAAAGTCTACTATATTAAGTCATAGTGCACAATATATTAAATTATAACTTACCTTCACAAAGAAGTTGAAGTTTTTTGAAGCTTTTGAAATAGGAGGTACAACAAGAAGTAGTAGTCAAAATGGCTGTGTTTCCTTCTCTCCCTTTATATATATACAGGTATATAACCAATCAAATGTCAGGTAATAAAAGTAGAAAATGAAAGTAACATTTTCATTGGTTGTCAATTCCAACAATTCAGATGTGTTTTGTGAAGTAATTTACCTCACGGTACTTGGAGAGGTCTACAGGCTAAATGGCTAAATGGAATTTCAATGAAATTTGTGAGAATGGAAGGGATTGTTATGTAGTATGAGCTAATCTATATTTGGTGAGAGTGTTTCTAGTCGTTATTCTGTAAATTACTTTCCCGCCTTTTTTTAGGACCGCTTTCCGGGAAGCTGCCCGGTTAGCGAACCTTAAGCGTCACGGGAGTCCACCATTTTGTGTTTCGTTCGCATTAAGATACAAGATGGAGGGCAAATAATGTTTAGAATGGGTAGAAGGGGTCATGGTAGACTTATCTTGACCCCCTAGGTTTTCTGAGCGTGGCTGAGGAGGCTTATATGTGCGGAAAAAAAATTTTTTTTAAAAAAATTCCGCGAGGTTAGCTTTCGGTTAGCGAACCGGGTAGCGCTCCGGGGAGCGAATTTTGTGGAAAATTAGTGAAAAAAGTTAGAGAAAAATAATAATTGTGAGTGATCAGATGTAGGGTAGCTCTGAGAAGAGCTTTTGGGTTTATGGTACATTTAGGTACTTATAAGTAGGTACCAATGCAGAGTCTTAAATTCAGAATGAAAATTCTGTTGCCCTCATCTGAGAAGTGAACTCCATCTCCTCTGTAGATATCTTGCATGTAGTAACGCAAGTTATTGTTGTACAGAGAGCCCATTCCATGGTCTCTCATGTAAGCTGAAACAGATTTGTTTACATGCTTCCTCGCTTTCTCAATTTGTGGACAAAATTGGTTGGACCACCTCCATTTCTGTCTTTGGCATATATTGGAATATACCAAGGCAGTTTGAGGAAAAAGTGCCATTAATTGCTCCAAGGTGTCCTTTAAAAGCATTTCCAGACCTACCCCTGTCAAAGTGCCCAAATCATTACCTCCACAGTGCACTATTAACAGGTCAGGTTTTGGCAAATGCATAAAGGTTTTCACCAATGGTATCAATTGGTGACATTTTAATCCTCTTTGGCCCAACCACTTAATTTCCACATCTTGTAAATTGAGGTTGTGTAAATTTCTGCTCTCAGCATACCTTTGAGCCCAGTGGATGTAACTATGTCCAACAATCCAGACGTTAAACATGGTGGAAGAAGGTTGTTCTGCAGTCAGATGAAGTGTGGTAATGAAAGGGCAGTTGAAACAGTAGGAGTTTCTAAAGAAAAAAAACTGTGGATTTACAATGCTAATGATTCATTAGCAGTGATTGGTGCATTTCCATTTCTGAAAACAGAAAGTTAGGGTGCATGGATGTGTTCTTTGAAAGATGTAATTTGAATGGTCAAGGAAGAAACATTTAATGAAAGATTGCACTGGATACGCAGGTGCACTGAGAGTTCAGAGTTCAATTGAAACATTGTTGTGTGAATTTGCAAACATGAGAGGTCTTCCAGGAGGTGGTTGCTATGGAAACAAGGCAGACAGGGCAGAGGGGGGAAGGGTTTTGATTTGAAAAAAGTGAGGGAAGAGGTATGATTGGCTAATATGAGAGATATGTGAAAAGAATATCTGTATTTCTGTGCTTTCAATAGCTGCAGCCTTTGGAGTGCATCCTTTTTCTTCTGCTGAAGACAATTTGGTGTATTTCTGAGACTGTTTTCAAAACTCAAAAAATATTTGCTAAGGTGAGAAAAGATTTATTTAATTTAGATAGAGAATAGTATGATTTAAGGAGAAAATGATGAAGAAAGCTGTGTTTTTAAAATGTGGTTTTGTCTCTAGTGATATACTAATAGAATTAGTTTCAAAGAGAAATTATAATTGCATATTTGGTGTAACATTCTGGCATGCAGTTACACAAGATATTGTAATACATGGAGGCCATTTCATGGTCTGTTATGTAAGCTGAAACAGATATGTTGCTTTTAAAAACGATTTAAGAAATCAATTACATTTCTAGATATGTACTGCTAGAGCTTCATAGGTTGTTTTGGGCCATATTTATAAGGTATTTGAGTGTCTAAGATGTTGTGTTCGCCTTTTAAAATGTAAAGTGTTCCTCATGGGACAAGTGTCTTGTAAATACGCTCCCACTTGTGCTTGGCAAATTTAGATTTTGATTATGGGAGTTACCTAGCCATGTTAATAGTGTCCCAAAAATGGTGCTAGGGCATTCCAGAAAACACTTTCATGTGTCTCAAGGACATTTTTAGTCATTTCTTCATGAATGCAGGTATACAATTGATTTATATGCTGTGTTTAAAAACGAATTTTGAAATGAATTAAATTTCAGGATATGTACTGTTAGAGCTTCATAGGTTGTTTGGGGTCATATTTAGAAGGCATTTTAGTGTCTTTGAAGTTATTTTTCCCTTTTTAAATGGAAAGCGTTCCTCATGGGGCCCTGAGCAGTTCTTAGCCATGTTATTTAATTGGAAGTGGATAACATGGCTAAGAGCATTTGCTGGAAAATGCATGAATATCGCTGATTTTTCTGCTATATTCATGCATTGTGGCCGTTTTTTTCACATTGCTTCATAGGTTGTTTGGGTTCATATTTAGAAGGCATTTTAGTGTCTTTGATGTTATTTTTCCCTTTTTAAATGGAAAGCGTTCCTCATGGTGCCCTGAGCAGTTCTTAGCCATGTTATTTAATAGGAAGTGGATAACATGGCTAAGAGCATTTGTTGGAAAATGCATGAATATCGCTGATTTTTCTGCTATATTCATGCATTGCGGCAGTTTTTTTTCACATTGCTTCATAGGTTGTTTGGGTTCATATTTAGAAGGCATTTTAGTGTCTTTGATGTTATTTTTCCCTTTTTAAATGGAAAGCGTTCCTCATGGTGCCCTGAGCAGTTCTTAGCCATGTTATTTAATTGGAAGTGGATAACATGGCTAAGAGCATTTGCTGGAAAATGCATGAATATCGCTGATTTTTCTGCTATATTCATGCATTGTGGCCGTTTTTTTCACATTGCTTCATAGGTTGTTTGGGTTCATATTTAGAAGGTATTTTAGTGTCTTTGATGTTATTTTTCCCTTTTTAAATGGAAAGCGTTCCTCATGGGGCCCTGAGCAGTTCTTAGCCATGTTATTTAATTGGAAGTGGATAACATGGCTAAGAGCATTTGCTGGAAAATGCATGAATATCGCTGATTTTTCTGCTATATTCATGCATTGTGGCCGTTTTTTTCACATTGCTTCATAGGTTGTTTGGGTTCATATTTAGAAGGTATTTTAGTGTCTTTGATGTTATTTTTCCCTTTTTAAATGGAAAGCGTTCCTCATGGGGCCCTGAGCAGTTCTTAGCCATGTTATTTAATTGGAAGTGGATAACATGGCTAAGAGCATTTGCTGGAAAATGCATGAATATCGCTGATTTTTCTGCTATATTCATGCATTGTGGCCGTTTTTTTCACATTGCTTCATAGGTTGTTTGGGTTCATATTTAGAAGGTATTTTAGTGTCTTTGATGTTATTTTTCCCTTTTTAAATGGAAAGCGTTCCTCATGGGGCCCTGAGCAGTTCTTAGCCATGTTATTTAATTGGAAGTGGATAACATGGCTAAGAGCATTTGCTGGAAAATGCATGAATATCGCTGATTTTTCTGCTATATTCATGCATTGTGGCCGTTTTTTTCACATTGCTTCATAGGTTGTTTGGGTTCATATTTAGAAGGTATTTTAGTGTCTTTGATGTTATTTTTCCCTTTTTAAATGGAAAGCGTTCCTCATGGGGCCCTGAGCAGTTCTTAGCCATGTTATTTAATAGGAAGTGGATAACATGGCTAAGAGCATTTGCTGGAAAATGCATGAATATCGCTGATTTTTCTGCTATATTCATGCATTGTGGCCGTTTTTTTCACATTGCTTCATAGGTTGTTTGGGTTCATATTTAGAAGGCATTTTAGTGTCTTTGATGTTATTTTTCCCTTTTTAAATGGAAAGCGTTCCTCATGGGGCCCTGAGCAGTTCTTAGCCATGTTATTTAATAGGAAGTGGATAACATGGCTAAGAGCATTTGTTGGAAAATGCATGAATATCGCTGATTTTTCTGCGTTATTCATGCATTGCAGGCCTTTTTTTATCACATTTGCAAGCATTTCTTAGCCATGTTATCCAATGGGAGGTGGATAACATGGCTAAGAGCATTTGCTTCAAAGGTTGTTTGGGGTTATATACCATTTTTGGGAAATTATTAACATGCCTATCTAACTCCCATAATCAAAATCTAAATTTGCCAACCGCAGGTGGGAGCGTATTTACAATAAATTTGCACCATGAAGAATGTAAAATAGCATACTAGATACTCAAATAACTTATAAATATGATCCAAAACATCTTATGAAGCACTAGTAGTGCATATTTCCAGAAATGTATTGGTTTTCATTTAATGATTTACTTCATTGGTAGGCCTTCACATGTTTTTTTACCTTGGTTTTTTTTCAGTGAAAATCTTATCTGCAACCATGTGTTGGCCTCACCTCAAATAAACAAAACAGGTGATGGACTGAATGTGGATCAATGACACACATTCACCCCAGTCCAAAGATCTGGGCCTAAACAAACCTTTAGATAGGCTACATCTTATCGTCATCCTGAATTAATGATTTAAAATATTAGGGAGTGATTTATGAGTGTTGTATGCCTGTTTTGTACCATTGAGTGTCATTTTTGTGATGCAGTGCTGGTGGAAAATATTTGCTATGTTAAATAATTAGTACAGCATTAAGTTTTAGATGACTGTTATTTATTTACTGTTTGGTAATAGTGGTTAATAACATTTTATATTATATTTTTTCACAGATTCAACTGCAGATTCTTTCATAGTTTGGAAAATGCCTTCCAGAAGTCGAATACGAAAGGCTAGAAAACGTCAAAGACAGCAGGATGATGTTTTATTGCAGCAGTCCTCTTCCCCAAATACTTGTCAAAACACCAAGAAAGGTCCGGGTAAGAGCACGAAATCATTCTTAAGAAATATTTGTAGTAAAAAAAATTTTGCTCAAAAAAATGTGTCTCTTAACAAAAAGAGAAGTAATTTAAATGGAAAGGAGAGACCCATCACAAATGTTACTGGTAGAGGAAGAGATAACTCTGTGCATGATAGTAGAAGGAAACAACAGTTTAGGGACATTCGACAACGAATGTTCCGTAATAGGATATTAGTTAATTTATTGAAAAATATTAAAAAGAAAGGCCAACAGAAAGCGGCATTTTATAGGAAGAAGAAAAATGTAGAGAAAATTATTGATCATGCTTTTGAAATCAAGCGAAAGTTGTTTATTTTGGTAATCAATAGAATTAGGAAACTAAGCAAGGTAATTTCTGATTTCAAAACAAAAAGTAGATGGAAGAGAGTAGTAAATCGTACTAACTTTTGTGAAGTTTTTTCTGGAGAATGGATGCATAGTTCAAGTTCTGAGGCATTTTTTAATGAGGAGACTTATTTTCAGGATAATGATTTGGTGCATGCAGTTGACATCAGTGGTCGAGCTTATGAAGTGAAGGATGGTTGTCCAGTTGAAAAAGAACTACTTGTGACAACAGAGACAGAAGAGGCGCTAAGTGATGAGGTTTTAGGAAGACGTCCTAAGGGTCCTGTGTACATTTGGAAGTGTAGTTCTATTTGCAGTGTGCGACAGGTTTCCATCAATTTGCTATGTGATTTTATACGGACATTTAATAAGAAAAGTTTGAAGCAGAAAATGAAGTTGTTGCAAGATTTAGATCCTTGCAGAGTGAGACAAATGACAGGTTTGCGTGGTCATTCACTGGCTTGTCTTTCCAGGAGAGTATGCCAGAGTGTTTTTCATCATTTCAGGATGCTAGCAGTGCATCATAATAAAGTGAGAAAATTAGTGAGAATGTTGTATTATGCTAAGAGTCCAGCAATTATGCTTAAACAGTTATGTGCTGCTCTTTTGCATGGTTCTGAAATAGATGTGAAGAATCTTTGTGAAGAAATTGAGTTTTGTTACTTTGGTAGTAAAGATGAGAATGTTCAAATTGACCCTGAAGTAGAGGGTAATGTGGAAGATAATGTACAGGTTTCCAGTACAGATAATTTTCAGAAGGAAATTGCCACGTTTCAGGTGAAATCAAGTGAGAGGCCTAATTTCACTTGTGTATGTTGTCGACGCACTTATTATAAGAATCAGACTAAGGTAGTGGATTTATATGCAAAAAGTGAAAGGGAAAATAATAGTGAATGGAAGGATTTAGCCACATACTTGATGGTAGAAAATTATTTTGATTTGGGATCGGATCAACGTGTGTGTACTTATTGTTGTAATAAATTAAACCAAAACCAGATGCCTGCTAGGGCAGTTCATAATAATCTGGAATTGGTTGAGATTCCTTCTGAATTGAAGGATTTAAATACTTATGAATCTATTTTGATTCAAAGTATCCATCCCTTTCAGGCTATTGTAAGAATGGAGCCAAAGACAGGGAAATTGCCTCCAGCAGATTTACAGAGAGGATTAAAGGGAAGAGTTGTTTATTTGCCTCTAGATTTGAACAAAAACATTAACACAATTGGAATAGAAAAAGTGGAAGAGGAACCTCTGGTTATCTTGGTTAATGGGGTTCCGACAAAGAATAAGAAAATATGGCAAGATTTAGTGGATGTTAGGAAAGTCAAAAAGGCAACAGTGTATTTGAAGAAAAATAATAAGTACTATAAGAATGTATATGTTGCAGAAGAGGAAGTAAGTGATGAAGAGGATAGCGATTTGTGTGCTGGCCAAATTGAGAAAGTAGAGGCCTCTAAAAGTGAAGAAATATATGAACATTATAGTGTTCATCCTTTGCATTCCAAGGAAGTGATGGGGAATGCTATTGAGTTGTTTCAAATGAAACAAGCCAAAGGGAGTCCCATTAGTGTTTGGGAGGAAAGTTTGGAAGCTCGGTGTTTCCCACAGCTATTTCCCACAGGTCAAGGAGGAAGATATGATGAGCGACCTCGTGAAATTCCTGCGTCTGAATACCGGACTTTACGATTGTATGCAGAAGATCCTAGGTTTCGGCAATGCATTCCCTATTTGTTTCATCTCCTGTTTGAAAGCGATCTGTCTGGACTGTCATATGCAGTGAACCACATCTTAAAAAGTGGTATACAGATGCGAAACATCTCGGCAAGTGACTTTATGCATAAAGTCAATGTCCAAGACAGTATTTTGGATTCTCACTTAATTAATCTCATGGCGTGTCAGCGTGGTACTAATGAGTACTGGTACCGTCGTCATGGTGACTTAAAATGTATGCTGAGGAACTTAGGAACTCCGACATGGTTCCTCACTCTGAGCTGTGCCGAGTATGGCTGGGATGACTTACTTGAATTTCTACGAGAGGCAAATGGAAATATTGAAAACATTGAATTCAAGACACCTGGAGAACTGTGTTCTTTGGATCCTGTGAATGTATGCAGGTACTTCAATCATAGATTTGAAGCTATGATGTCTTTCATCACAAATAAAAAGAATCCACCTCTTGGAGAGGTGTTGGATTTCTTCTGGAGAAAGGAGTACCAAGCAAGAGGTGCCCCTCATATACATATGTTGCTGTGGATCAAGGATGCACCTAAATTTGGAACAGATCCGGATGACTTAGTGATGAATTTCATCGAACAGTATTCTACGTGTGCTGTTCCAAACGCAACGGAGAAGAAAAGTCTAAGAGAACAAGTTCTACGTTTCCAAAGCCATCGTTGTGGAAAGTACTGTCGTCGTAAATTCAGAAACAAGGACAAGTTCTACACCAAATGTCGTTTCAACTTTCCACGACCGGTGATTTCTAAAGGAAGAGTGAACAGTTTGATGTCTTCGCTGCGACATAATGTGACGAGGAAATCACCCAAGAATACATACAATTTGAAAAGGAACGAAGAGTCCAAGTACATCAATGACTACAACCCAGTGATTTTGTCCATGTGGAATGCCAACATGGATATACAGTTTGTGGCTGACAACTGTATGGCTGTGGCTCGGTATGTGACATCTTACATCACCAAAAAAGAAAAGACCGAACTGAAGGATATGTGGGAGGACATTTCCCATGAAAAGAGCCTCAGCAAGAAGTTGTACAGTTTCAGTCTGAAGATGTTGTCGCATCGAGAAATCGGAGCTTACGAATGTTCTGATCGATTGTCTTCAGCAAGTCTCTATGCCAAATCCAGGAGTCTCGTTTGGGCGAGTCTTGGTCTTGCTGCAACGCGAAATCGAGTTCTTAAACCTGTTCGGGAAATTGAGTATTTGGCAGAAAAGGAACCAAACAGTACCGACATTTTGAAGACCAACATGTTGGATACATATTATCCAAATCGAAGCAGTCACCTTGAGAATATTTGTCTATATGAGGTTCTCCAAAATTATATATTCAAGAGGAACATCAAAGAAGATATTGAGAAAGGAGTGTATGCTGTAATTGGAAGTGAGGGATGCCTGGTCAAGCAAAGAAAATGCCAATTAGTAAACCATCGAAAATTAAGTGGCGAATCTCCAGAAAAAAAGGAGTTTTTCTATTTAGCACTTTTGCAACTTTTCAAGCCTTGGCGTGCAGAAGAGGAACTGCTTGGAGATTTCCTCTGTTACGAAGACTCTTTCAATGCAGCCAAGGAGTCCATAGAATGTCCTGCTTTTTCTAAATATCAAGAAATGCTAACTTTGGAAATTGAGCAGGAAGCAACGATTGCAGCCGAGATTGCCAGAGACAGTTCTCAGGACAGTCAGAGTTCTGTTTCATTGAGTCAAGATCCACTTGGAGGACCTATTATCGAAAATGAAGCTGCCACTGCTATGAATGAAGTAGAAAGAGCCATGGCACATGCTCAGGAGGATTCAGTTAACTTACAAGACTTGGAAAAACAACTCAACGTTGAGCAGAGGAAAATATATGATGAAGTTACCAAGGAAATTGAGCACGGATTAAGTCATGAGAAGAAAGAGTGCTCGTGTACGTCGTTGAAGCCTGTCCGACTGTACGTGAGTGGAGAAGCGGGAACTGGAAAAAGTTTCCTCATTAAAGCAATCTCTTGTTATTTGCAGGAAAGGACTGAGTCATCGCTGTCTTGTGTTGTCACCGCTCCTACTGGACTGGCAGCACATAATATTAAAGGTATTACTTTGCATCGTCTATTGATGCTGCCGGTGGAGCATGACAACAAATTACAATACAACAAGTTATCTGGAGATGCTTGCTGTGAAGTTTCAAGAGTTTTGAGGAAAATGAAACTACTTATCATTGACGAAGTAAGCATGGTTTCCAATGTCATGCTTGCCTTTGTGCATTTGAGAATGCAAGAAGTACTTAAAACTGAATATGATGTCTTATTTGGTGGGAAACACATTATTGTTTTCGGAGATCTTCTACAGCTGACACCAGTAAAAGGTCAACCTGTGTTCAAAATACTCACGCATGAAGATACCAGGAAGTGCCTAGGGAGCATTGGCAACGTCAATATATGGTTAAACTTCAATTATGCAGAACTGCATCAAAATATGCGTCAGGCAAAGGATGAAGATTACAAGAATATTCTACAAGATATTAGAATTGGAAAAGTGACCGAGCATGGGAAAGAAGCTTTAAATGCACGGTTACTGTCAAATTTGTATCCCAAACAAGATATTGTGCCTGAGAATATTTTTCAGAAAATTACTGAGAAGAAATCCGGGATATGTCTCATGCCAACTCTTGCAGAATGTGCCATCTTCAACAACAAAATGTTGAATTTAGAAAAGCAAGAGATTGTGAAACTTGAAGCTATCGACAAATTAGAGCATATGGGATCAACAATTATTTTGTCAGACAATTTGAAATCAAAATTGGATTCATTAGAGAAGACTATATCTAAAACAGCGGGTTTTGAAAAGACTTTGAATGTGTGTTTAAATTGCCGAATTATTTTGAGAAGGAATTTACATGTAGAAAGAGGTCTGGTAAATGGATCAATGGGTAATGTTGTTGATTTTGAGAAATACAGAAATAGAGATGGAATAGAATTTTTAAAAATTAAATTTGATGGCATTGAGGAAGTACAGCAAATTGGTCGTTGTTCTGCTAGGTTTTTGCTTGTTAAAGATTTATATGTTCGCCGTAAACAGTTTCCTGTTTGCTTGGCATATGCGGTGACAATCCATAAATCGCAAGGTTTAAGTGTAGACTGTGCATTGGTGAATATTGGCAGTTCTGTGTTCAAGGAGGGTATGGCATATGTGGCATTGTCACGAGTTAGAACTTTATCGGGATTGTACTTGATTGACTGTGATGTCACAAACATTTGTGCGGATCTAGATTGTGTTAAGGAATACAATAGGTTAAGAAGAGAGTATGCGCCACATTTGCCTCAATATCCTTTGTTTGAGAAACGTGTGGTAGGCCGCAAACGTAGAAATAGCAGTAATAGTAGGGAGGTTGTTGCAAAAAGACTAAAAGTCAATGAACCGAAAATTGTTAGCAGAAAGAAAGTGGATTCTGTTGAAGATGTTGTCGGTTTTCAATTTGAAAACAGTTCTGGTGTCAACTGCTATGCAAATGTAGTGGTTAATGTTCTCTTTTCACTAGAGAGTTTAAAAGAACAGATTCTGTTGAATTCTGAACAAATTTTATGCTGTTTGTTGAATTCTGTTTTCGAGAAATGTAGCAGTGATCGAACAAAAGTAGAAAGTGTGTCTGAAGTTCGTTATCTGTTAGATGAATGTTCAGGTCAAACAGACTTCTCTGAAAATAATCAGCAAGATTGTCAGGAGTTTTTAATGTATATGCTTGATATATTGCAAGTTGAGGGTGTAGATGTAGATCACCTGTTTGGGCTTTCTTATCAATGGCAGCATGACTGCGAGAACTGTATGGTATCAAGTACTACTAGTGTAGACTCAGAAAGATTTATATATTTAACTTTGCCAGACAGTAAATCAGTCTCCTTTAATAAGCTAGTAAATGCAGCGGATCACAACATGGAGTGTAGCCAATGTAAATGTGATATGATGTCAACATTATTTATACGTAGATATGGCCAGTATGTCATTTTAATGATGCAACGATGTAGGCCTGATGGAACAAAATTGTCAACTTTAATAAAAAATTTTGTGGCTTCTCAGCTGTCAATATCAGGGAGGACTTTTGTTACTGTAGCAATTATCTATCACGATGGTCCATCAACAACATCAGGACATTATACAGCTTACTTAAAGTCTGGAAACGGCTGGTCATTCTGTAATGATTCTGTTGTAACGTTCAAAAAAAAATTGCCGTTTGACCTTAAAAATTCTTACCTGGTGTTTTTAAAACCAAAATTTTAAGTAGAGGGAATGTAAGTCTGCAATGCTGTCTCGATTAAAAATTCAACTATATAAACCTAATGCAAGTAAGTCTGCTTCATAGTAAGCAGTATCAGTGTCATAGGAAAAGGAGAACATGACTGACAAAGAAGAGTAAGATATTAGTAGTCCAGGATTGTGAAAATAATCTCAAATATTTTATTTTTGAAAGTTGCGAAAATAGAAAATGTCGGGATTTGATTGGAAGAATTACAAGATTTGCGAATCGCGGCAACATGATTTGGCCTAGTGGAAACATGTGATATAATGAGAGAAGTTTTTTTTCTATGTAACATATTTCACGTATCGATGGAGGTTTTCTTTCAGAAAGTGGCGGGCTGAAAATATTTAAAGCACAACAGAGTGGATGCTGTTTATAGGAGATCCTTCGACGTCATTGAAAGTAAGTTAATTTTAAGAAGTTTTGAAATCAGATTTCTTAGGTTGTATGGGTTTTTTAAACACAGTCATTTTGATTGTGTTTTTTTTTCCCCGCTGTTACATGATGAATACCTTCAAGTCACTGATTTAAGTGAAATTTGATACATTCTGAGAACAGCAAAAATAAACCATTTAACATGTATAATTAATGTTATGCTTTTTGTCCTTATGATATACATTTAGAAATGTGTGGTACATATGGGTAAGGTGAGTTCTGTAAATATCAATTTTAATGCTTAGAGTGCTGTACTTCTGGGTAGTGTTTTTTTTTTATAAAAAAAAGAGGCCTCACCTCAAAGAAAGCTCTTGAAAGCACACATCTTATTTGCATCCTAAAACAATCATTTACAATGTTAGACACAATTTTATTATGACTTTACATCTTTTTTGCGCTGCTATTGCATCACTATTGTGAGACATTAGCAGTGCAAGAAAAACATCATGTTTCAAAATAGGCCTCAGTTCAGCAATATCAAGATACAGTTTCTTTCGAATATATATCTTTAGGATTGTGTAGGGAACGTAGAGAAGCAGAGACTTCTGTAAATGTCAAAGTTGTTGAAAAACTGTTTGTTTTTGAACCTTTTCCCTTGTCTTTTCTAATTTTTAAATACATGTTTTAATATTTTTTGAAATGTTTGTTCTTTGTTTTACAGATTGAAAGTATGAAAAAATATTTAAAAAAGGTAACAAGAATTATAAGGTAAATGTTTTCCACTCTTTTTACCCGCAATGCACTGCTGATGATGTCATTGACAGTATCTCTCATTTACTCTCTCTAGCTGTCTTTCTTTTTACATTATTCTCTGTTTACTTCCCTTATACTAACTCTTCTTTTTTTTTAAAAAAATATTTTTTTTAGTTCGCTTAAAGTTCGCGAACCGGTCAGCGAACTTGAAGCGAACCAAAAGAAATAGAGCTTGCCAGAGTGATAAACATTCTAGCAATTTTGTTTGAAAGGGGAGGTAGTTCTGAAAAGAACTGTTTTTTTTTGTTTTTGTTGTTTTATGTTTTTTTTGTAATTTTTTGAACATTTTTTGATTTTTTTGTATTTTTAGAACTGTTTTATGTTTTTTTTGTTTTTTTTATGGAGGGGAGACAACAAAAAACAGGCTTTCAAAACGGCTCAACTGGAGCAAAAAAAAGAAAATTACTTTTTGGGTGCATTAGGGCATTTATGATTTTCATATGCAATGTTCATGAGGTTGACACTCATGTTGCCATATGACAGCATTTCACCACAGTGAACACAAGATAACTTTATGTGCTGGAAGTTAGGTTGGATGTTTGGCACAGTCTCTTGTGCCTCTCTTCCCGTCAAAGACAATGTGGATGTAGATCTTGCCACAGGAGTTGCCGTCGGATTGTCTACAAGATCCCTTAACTCAGCCCGGCTGTAGTTCAAGGGATGCCACCTGCTCATGTGACGATGCATTGTATAGTTCCCCATACTGTACTTCTTTTCTGTGCCTCTCGACAATGTGTGATCACAGATGAGGCAGGTGGCATATTTTGCATTCACTTTCTTTGTTCCAGGAGGGATGGTGAAAAACTGCCAGATAAAACTGGATTTTCGTTTAGAAACCCGGGGCAACTCATCAACAAATTGTTGTCCCTCTCTCTCCTCTTCTTCTTCTTCCTCATCTTCCTCCTCTCTGTTAGTCAGAATTTGACTAGGTGGTCCTCTCTTCTTATGAGGAGGTGGAGGTGGTGGTGGGGGTCCACCAGCTGCAGCAAGAATGGAAGCCATTGTGGATCTTCAGATAAATGGTCTTTCTCTCACCAAGATGAAAGTCAGAGTGAGGAAATAAGGAGGGGTTTACATGATTTGGGGAAAACAAAAGTTCTGAGCCAATGAAAAGTGTTATTTTTAGGTCACATGACCTAGTCATACATCATTTGGAAACCAAAAGTGAAATGAACCAATGAGAAGTTTGATAAACAAGTCACATGACCTGTTCCGCTTACGTTACGCGGCGCGCGCCGCGTCCCAGATCGCTTCTGGACCGCGGTCCGGAGCACTTCCGGGAGCGCTAACGCGACGCGTCATTAGACGCATTACGCGATAACGTGATATGTCGCGCTTCCGCGACGCGTCACTGTTCCTCTAACGTAACGTTGACCGGTTCGCGGACTAGATCGCGGCATCAAGATGAGCTAACGGAAAGCTTCCCGGTTCGCGAAATAGAAGCGAATAAAAAAATATTTAAAAAAAATTATCAATAAATATCTATATATATTTTGGGATTTAAAGAATAATACATTTTACAGCTACAGATGTTAGCTTTTAAAAAACCAATGAAATTCACTGAAAAAACCATAGGTTATAGACCATATATAGTTAGAAATTTGCATTTAAAAAACCATTGAAATTCAATGAAAAAACCATAGGTTATAGACCATATATAGTTAGGAATTCGCATTTACAAAACCTTATTTTACTCGCACAAAACCATTGAAATTCCATATATAGTTAGTTGCACTAACTATATATCGCGCACCCGCAATCCACTGCTGATGATGTCACATATTACATCATTCATGACATGGTCAGTGACATCACTGATGACATCACTGATGGCATCTCAAATGACATCACTGATGACATCTCAAATGACATCACTGATGACATCACTGATGACATCTCAAATGACATCACTGATGACATCTCAAATGACATCACTGATGACATCTCATTTGACATTACTGATCACATCACTGATGATATCATTCATGTGATAATACAATGAACCTCTTCAGACTCTAATATAACCTTAGATACAATCAGTGTAAACAGACACTCACAGACTGTCACTCATCCATGGAGTTACTCACACACCTAGTCAGTCATGCAAAGAATCAATCACACCTCCATTTCCTCAACTATACAGTTATACAAACTTTACTTATTCAAACATATACTAACACATATTTATTCTCTTATACAATCCCTGATACAAGTTCACAATGATCCATACAGCCACTCACACATTCACTGGCTCTTATGCACAGTTATTTATATATGTCAACTCTCACATGTACTGTGTTTTACATATATACTTACTTTGACATGTAGCATTGAGATATCCATTCACTCACCAATACACTCATGCACACAGTCAACCGCCCATACAGCTGTTTCCACATGCACTTTTGAACCCATACATCTAGTGAATCCACTGCTCACACATCTATGCACAGAGTCACACACCCCCTAGACACCCGCACACACACACTCGCTCTCCCATACAAATACTTGGGCAACCAATCAATAACCCATATAGTTACTCATATAGGTACAGAATAACACATGCATCATCTTATACAACAACAGACATACTGATGCACACATTCAGACAGTTTAGTCACTAACCAATGCACTCAGTGAGACACATTTAATCACTCTCTCATACAGTCAGTCATGCACCTACTAAATCCTTTATCCAGACACTTATACATCCACTCATTCTTCAATATGTAAGACATATTTTAACTTTACAGAAACATACAGTCACTGGATAATGTCATCAGTGATGTCATCAGTGATGTCACTGACCATGTCATGAATGATGTAATATGTGACATCATCAGCAGTGGATTGCGGGTGCGCGATATATAGTTAGTGCAACTAACTATATATGGAATTTCAATGGTTTTGTGCGAGTAAAATAAGGTTTTGTAAATGCGAATTCCTAACTATATATGGTCTATAACCTATGGTTTTTTCATTGAATATATATATATATATATATATATATATATATATATATATATATATATATATATATATATATATATATATATATATATATATATATTCACTGAAAAAACCATAGGTTTCACACCAGTTATAGTTAGCTGGAAATTTTACTGATATAAAACCATTGAAATTCCCACGTTATAGTTAGTCGGACTCACTATAACTTGCGCGTGCAATGCACTGCTGATGACATCACATATTACATCACTCATGACATGGTCAGTGAC